>NC_067422.1:31972884-32272884 GCF_009764475.1 Pristis pectinata
CTCTTTATGACGTGGATGGCAATGGCACAATCAACAAGCAGGAGATATTAGAAATTGTCAAGGTACAATGATATATAAATTGCATGATTCTGATTTAATATATCATTGGATATGATTCTGATTTTAAACTGTCAGAAAATTTTGTTACTCATTTTCCATTTGGAAGTCTCTTCTCTCTATTTTCCTTCAGTTTCCATCATTCCTCTGTTGAGAATCTTTTGTAGGCAGCCATTCCGATTATTTCTGCTTTGTAACCAATGGATACAAGCTATAGGAAAGAGGCTGATCGGTATTGGTATTGGTTTATTATTGTCACTTGTACTGAGGTACAGTGAAGAGCTTGTCTTACAAACCGATTGTACAGGTCAATTCATTACACAGTGCAGTTACATTGAGTCAGTACAGAGTGCATTGATGTAGTACAGGTAAAAACAATAACAGTACAGAGTAAAGTGTCAGAGCTACAGAGAAAGTGCAGTGCAATAAGGTGCGAGGTGATTCTCTCTATATTTGCCCTGCATTGAAGAAAATATCCAACCTCCTCTTTGACAATTTTAAGGCCTTTTTCCCAAAAGTGATATGCCTTCTACCATTTTGTGGCAGTAACCATTACCTTAAAAAACCTGGGAAGGGTTTTTCTATTTATATTGCAGCTTAACAGATGCCCCAGACATCCAAAGGCATCTTGCTTTTGAAATGCTGGAACTATAATGTGGATTCCTAGCAAGATGGCATACTGAGCAAATGATTGAGTGGCTGGATGATTTATTTCTTTGTGGTGTTTACTGAGGGAAGAACATTATCTCAGTTACTGGAAGAATTTCCTGATCTTATTTGAATTGTGTATCGGGCCTCATAAACTGTTTTTGTTGTTCAGTTATATATGAGAGGTAAAATACATCCCAACAATTCTGCTTTGTTGATATATCCAAAGTAAGTAATGTGTTTTCAATATCTTTGAATATGAATCAATCTTCTTACATTGCAATGCTAGAAAATATTAAGTTTTAAAGAACTGATTAAATACAGAGAAAAATTCTAAATGACATATTGGAAATATACGGTAGTGTTACTGACCTGCCCAATGTGAGCTTCATTTGAAAAATTATGTTCAAGGTATATTTTATGCTGGAGCAGTAATTCTTAAACAGATTAAAGGGCAGTAGATTCTCTGTCCTTTATTACACTTACAGAAATACAGGGGATTACAGCAATAGGCTTTTCCCATATTACAACGGTGACTGCACTTTAAAACTAATTAATCACCATACTGCCCAAAATCATTCCTTAGCATCTCCCCACCCCCTAACATCTTTATTTCCAAATTGCTGTACCATCTCCAAACTCCCCTTCCTCTCCAAATTCCTTAAACGTGTTATAACCTTTGAAATTTTTTCTGAAACTTCTATGAATCTCTCCAACCAGGATTCCACCCATGGAAGTTCTTTATCAAATTCAAAATGACCTATGATGAGACTGTTCGTCCTTCTCAACCTCCTTCAGCCTAGAACATTATCAACTGTACCATCCTCCTCCAATGCCTTATCACCAGGCTAGCTGACTGGGATTGTGCTCAGTTGGTTCCATTCTTATCTAGTTAGCTGTGGTCAGAGAGTCCCTTTCAATGGCATCCCTTTGCCTATCCATAAGGTCTACTTTGGAGACCTCCTTGGCCAGACTTTCTTGGGTGGCACAGTTCCACAGCTCTAGCTACCTGGGCTTGATTCTGATCTCCACAGCTGTCTCTGTGGAGTTTGCACGTTCCCCATGTGCCTACAGGGGTTGCCCCCGGTTGCTCCAGTTTGTTCCCTCATTCCAAAGACCAATGTGTTGGTGGGTTAACTGGCCACTGTAAAATACCCCAATTATTGATGGGTGATATGAAGATCGGGGGGAGTTTGGCAAGAATAAATTGCAGGGATATATGTAGGGGAATGGGATTGATGGGATTGCTCTGAGAGCTGGCATAGATTTGATGGGCCTCCTTCTATGTTGCAAAAAATATCAGAATGAGAATTTGAGTCTGACAGCCAAAAACACTGGTCCTAGCCACGATTCCATCCCTCTCACAGGCCTCTGCCTGAAATTACACCAGACTCTTTGCAAGTCTGGTGATATTTTTAATCCTATGATAAACTTCCAACCACATGTCCGTACATCACTACCAACACCTATACGCACCCCCGTAACACTCCAGCTGCTCAGCTCATCAGCTACTGAGATCCTCATTATTATTAGGCTTGCGTATTCCAACCCACTCCTGGCTAGTCCCTACATTCCCTCCTCTGTAAATCTGAGGTCATCCAAAACTCTGCTGTTTACGTCCTGACTCCCACCGAGATCTGTTCATCCATCAGCCCTGTATTTGCCGATCTAAGTTTTCTCCCACTCAAGTAACACCTTGATTTTAAAATTCCTACCTTGCTTTCAAATCTTGCCAAAGCATCACACCTTCCCATCTCTGCAATCTCCTCCAGCCTTATATTTCTCTGATGTTGGAGGAGATTGCAACTCCAATGCTCGTTTCTTAACAATCCCTGATTTTAATTGTTTCAACATTGATGCCTGTGCCTTCAGCTGCCAAGTCTCCAAACTTGAGAAATTCCCTTCCTAAAACTCTTTTCCCTTCTTTAATTCTCACCTTAAAAGCTATCTTTTTGAGCAAGCCTATCGTCCTTTTGGTTCTGGGTGCACAATGTTGCTTTGGAGGTGTGATAGAAGTACAGGGTGTTGTTATTGTTGTTTAGTGTTTGCAAAATGCTTTAGGATGTTCTGCAGTTACAAAAAGTGCTATATAAGTACAATGTAGGAGGTAGTGTGAAAAGGGGGTAGTGTAAAACAGGTACTAAATGATTGCCGTGCTATTAATACACGCCTGTTAAAAATTCAGGATTTAGCACACGGTTTCAAACCTAATTGTTAATTACCAATGCAGGTCCTGATGCAGGGTCTCGACCTGAAATGCTAACTATTCTTTTCCCCCAACAGATGCTGCTCTACCCACTGAGTTCTCCCAGCAGATTGTTTGTTGTTAATTACCAGGCCTTGTCTGGAGCTCCTAAATAAGAAACCTGCAAGTTCACCACTCCTATGCAGATAAGACACAAGTTTCTTGCAACAGTATATGTGGCTCCTTGCACCCACTTCCAATGAAGGAGTGAAGTATCCAGGCAGGGGCAGTACTATACAGCTAAGAGCTCAATAGAAAATTGCATAGTTTCTGTAATGTGCCACTAGATGTCTTGGTGGAGATGGTTTGGAGAAGTCTTGTTGAGATCCTTGCAGGGTGTGCCCGAAATCCTAGCAATGTTTTCAGCTTTGGCACCAATGAACATGAAATGGTCAGAATACTTAAGGTTGCTGAATATCACTTGAAGTGGTCATACAAATTGCCACCAATGAACATAGAACATAGAACAGTATAACACAGGACAGGCCTTTTGATCCACGATGTTGTATCGAGCTCATTAAACCAATGACTCCTAATTAATCTAATCCCTCTTTCCTGCACATTGACCATATCCTTCACTTTTCTGCATGGCCTGTTCCTATTAGTCAAAGGTGTTAATTAAAGATCTCGCTACTGGAACAACCTGTTTGACTGCTTCTTATGCAGTGAGCCTTCTGGCGACATGAAGATTCCACCTTCTCCATTTTGTCACATAAAAGTAATAAGTGAAAATTGTTGCTCAGATTCATTTTTCCATTATCTTGGGATTGGGAACAGGGAAAATATAAATAGGAATGAGCATTTGTCTTGATCATCTTCTGATAACACTGCTGGAAAATCTTCAAGACGTCAAACATTGAGCCCTACTGTGATTACCTTTTTTGGTTGAATAGCTCGGTGGCATGCACAGGTCAGGCCTTGACTCTTGGGGAGGATTGTAATTGTACTGTTATCTTTAGGAGAGGAAGGAAAAAAGATGATAATTTAGAAAGAGTTTTATTCTCCACTAGTCATTTACTGAAAAGTAAATGATTTGACTTATTTTGTTTACTGTGTTAATTAAAAAAATAAATATTGTTTCTCATGGAGTCATAGAGGGATACAGCATAGAAACAGGCCTTTCAGACCATGGAGTCCGTGCTGACCATCAACTACTCATTTTATACTAATCCTATATTATTTCCATTTATTTTTCCTACATTCTCATCAACTTCTCCCAAATTCTACCACTCATCTACATCGTGGGGGAAATTTATTGTGACCAATATAACCTACCAATCCACACAGCTTTGGAAGGTGGGAGGAAACCAGAGCTCCTGGGGCAAACCGACGCAGTCACATGGAGAATGTACAAACTCCACACAGACATCGCCTGAGGTCAGGGTTGAACCTGGGTCTCTGGTGCTGTGCAATGGTAGATCTACTAGCTGCGCCACTGTCCTGCCACTGTTTCTGTACATTTATGGAAAGATAAGTACAGATATCTGTGTCCTGTGAGGAATTATCATAGTCGTCTGTCAGCTTTGTGGCTGGTTTAGTGAAATCTGCTCTTTACTCCCATAGGCAATATTTAAAATGATAAATGAAGAAGAACAAAAAAGCCTGCCAGAGGATGAGAACACACCAGAGAAGAGAACTGACAAAATCTGGGAGAATTTTGGCAAGAAAGAAAATGGTAAACACATACATATGGTAAAGCGATTAAAAGGTAGACCACTGTGCAGATCAGTCTTGGGTACACGTTAAATTGACATTCTGAGGGATACAAGTTTTAAATTTGTGATAGTTCTGCACCTGTAAAGATAGATATTGATAATTTTTCATTACAATGTCATCATTGGCCTGGATGATCAGTTCCCTGATTTAAAAGCAAATTGAAAGCAATAAAAATCTCTAACTGACAATCTGCGTAGATAGTAGTCTCTGTGGTTTCCCCTACACTCCCTCAATTTACCCTGAGGGAGTCCATAAGGAATAATGGCAGAGTGTTAGTGAAAAGCAGTTGGGATGTGCACCTACATAGGGAAGCTGTCAAGTTCTTGGATATTAGTTAGAAGAACAAAGTGCATGTATTATCTGATACCATCCATGATCAATAATCCTTAAATGGCCGTTGCTGGTACAATGATTGAGTTATTAATAATCATACATTAAAAGAACTGACAGAATTAACTCTTGAAACTTTAAAATTACCATCTGCCAATTGGGATCAGATTGTTTCCAAGAGAGACTTATTAAAATAGAGCTGCTTACTGACCAGGGGATAGAAGAAATAGTAGCATGCCCAAACTTCCAGAATGAGATTAGAAATACAGTGGGAATACACAGCAGGTCTATCTGAATCTGAAGGAGAAATGAAAGTTAATACTTGGTTTTAGGGTTGGTAAAACTGAAATTCCTTTTCTGAGGCTGAGTATATTTCCAACACTTTTTTTGTTTCCTATTGAATATAATGTCTATGTTCATAAAAATGAACCAGTTATTTCCATATTTTCATGCAAATAAGCATGTTTTATGAGCTATGTTGCAAGGCAACCAAAATATAAAACAGTGGTTTCCAAAATTATGTAGATTGTGTTGAAGTGAAAACTTCTTATAAATGTAACACTTTAATTCAATGTCCTTTTTCACAGATAAATTATCAGAGGGCGAGTTTATTCAAGGCACACTGGAAAACAAGGAAATTCTCCGATTGATACAGCTAGAGCCTAAGAAAGTCAAAGAAAAGCTAACAAGCAAATAGCTTCAATATTTTACAGGCAACAACATTTTTCCAAAGACTGTTCCAAGATAGTTTACAAATTACATGTTTCTGCGTGATATAGTGCAAGAGCTGTACAATTAAAAAACTATTAAAAAAACTCACTGTACATTACCACTTTAATTTGCACTTTTACTTTACAAAGGTTATCACACATACAGTGACTGTAACTGAGATTCTCTTAATCTGGAGTGACAGCTAAAGCTTCTAATCCTCAAGGTCATTTACTGAGAGCTGAAAAATAACTTTAATGGATACTCATGTCCTAAATAAATTACATTTAATTGTATAAAAGCTAAAAGAAAATTACATAGATTTTCTTTTTCATTCTTTCCATTGCAGAATTTGAAGAGAATGCAATCTAACTAGATGAATGGGTATGCTCCTGGAATTATGTGAGGTGATTATTTTAATGGCTGTGAAGTTTAATACAAAAGGAACAGTTCCTAACATAAGGTGAAGCTCACTAATAGTCAACACATGCTGCAATAAGAAAAAGTTGAGCACTGACCTGGATTTGCATCTGGTCTCTCCAGATTTTATTGAATCCAGATAAAAATTCAGATTATTTTCCTTTATTTAATTTATCCAGGTCTAGTTTGTTTTTACAGGGATGGTTAATTCTCAGGTGAGGAATCCAATGAAAATATCTTTGCTCAACAATGCAGAAAGGTCAGGTAGTGGCCCACAAGGAAATGCTTAAAGAAAAAGTTAAATTTACCCAGATAGCTTTTGGCCACAATCCAGCTTTCACTACCAGCTCTGGGACAGTGCTGTTTTCAGTTAAAGTTGCATCAGGACCTGAGTTATGCCATCAGACCCTTGTTTCTTGTTAGTCTTGAGGCCCCTGCCTGCTCGGTTGCAATAGGAAGCCTCAAGGCTCCTGTAAATTCAGTTAATGCAAGTATGATATAAACACTGCCAGCAGCCATTTTAACACCTTGCCCACACCATTTTATGAGAGTGGCACAGTGACTCTATTCTATGTTATATTAAGACCAAGGTTTACATCCTGTTTAGATTGTAGCTAACATGGGCAAGAATGACAGGAATGCACCATTTCTGCCAATGCACTGAATGGAACATTGTGAACAGTTTGCAAATGGCACTGCCAGTTCTCTGTTGCCAAGGGCCATTTCCAAAGAAAACTGCTGCCATGCAGAATGTAAAACGCTGAAGAATGTCAACCTTGAAAATCGGAATAGATTTCAGTTACGTAGGGAAAATGCTGGAAATTCTCAGCAGGACAGGCAGCATCTGTGGAGAGTGAAACAGTGATAATGTCTTAGCTACGAGACACCGTGTCAGAACTGCTGGAGACACTTGCCATGGTAAGAGTGGTGGCTGTGGAAGAGAATTTTGGGCAACACCTTAACACAGACAGGAAGGGAAACAGAAACCACTGAGAATGAACAGGACAAAAGGGTCAAATGGAAATCCCAGCAGAGAATGGTGAAGTTCAAGTTTGGATTTCCTGGGAGAGAGGTAGCAGTGAACTTGACAGTAAATGGAAATTTAAATAAACTGCAGATGCTGAAAACCTTAAATAAAACCAGAAAATGTTGGAAACACTCAGCAGGTCAGGCAGCATCTGTGGGAAGAAGAATATAAGTAATGTTTCAGATTGCAGACATCGCTTTCAGCATTTTCTGTTTTTATTTCAGATTTTCAACATCTGCAGGTTTATTTTTGATTTCCATTTAATTATTGTCTTTTGAAGCTCCTGAACTGCAATGCATTTGGATTTACAATTGTCGAAAGATTCTTGCTGTGTCTGTATTTAGCATTTGCATCTTTCCTGTTGCATTTGGTGCCAGAGCTCATTTTGTAGAAATAACTTTGATATTGATGTCTAGAGGTAGAGTCAGTGAACTTGCCCCACTTATCAGCAGTGACTGGCTGTGCTCAATTCTTTGCTATTATTTAAACATTCTCTCGTCAAGTCAATGCATTTCTTTAGGCTCAAGGGTACAGAAAAAACATTGCATGGATTAAATTGTTATTACTTTAAGCCACAAGTAACAAATGGGAATGTGGCAAATAAGATCAAAAACAAAACACAGTGGATGCTGGCAATCTGAACTATAAGCAAACGTTGCTGGAATCATTCACCATGTCAAGCAAGGAAACAGATTGGCTCTGACATTGTCAATGGGCTTTCAACAGAAAAAAGCTCCAGAAGATCATCAGTCCTCAAACTTAGCTTATGTTCTCCTCTCCTCAGCTGCTGATGGCTCCCTTGATAAATATGCTTCCCTTAAGATAAATAGCAAGCATATTCCAGTTCAGAAGCAAGATTACAAGACAGAGGAGTGGGGAGCATCAGTTCCCATTTTCTGCACATCACCATTACCCCTTGGACTCCAGTAAGTGTGTGCATTTGCCGGACAAATTGCACCGGAGTCATACTGGTGAGGGTGTGAAACAATGATTTGATGTCAGTGAATGCTCTTACTTAACCTGCCTCTCCCTATGCCCCACCCTCTTCGTAAGCTCCTGGAGTCTCCACTTGTCTGCTACCTTGCTTTGTGAGAGGCAGACAACGGGGAGGTGGAACCAGCTGGGGGAGGGGGAGGATGTAGGAAAGGTGAAGCGAGGGAGAAGAAACACAGGTGGACAGGTAGGTGGGTGATGGGAAGATAGAATGTTGGGGAGGGTGATGAGTCTGAGTATTGGGGGGGGGACAGTATGGAAAAGCTGAACAATTGGGAGCGAGACCTTGGGTGGAGTGGGTGGGAGTGGGAAAGGAACATGGGCGAGTGGGTTGCCTGAAAATGGAAAATGTATTCTTCATAGCACTGGGTTGTAGGCTGCAGCTTCATGGTATGAACAGCCATCCTTTCCGTACCTGTTTCCATCTTTCAGCCACTAGCCTCTGTTTCCACTCTCCCCCTCCCACCCCCCACCCGGTTCCATCTGCTTAATCTCTTTCCTCCCCATCTCTTCATTCTCTCTTCTCTCCTCTTCCATCGGGTAGAGGATACAGGAGCCTGAGGGCACGTACCACCAGACTTAACGACAGCTTCTACCCCACTGTGATAAGACTATTGAACGGTTCCCTTATACAATGAGACGGACTCTGACCTCACGATCTACCTTGTTGTGACCTTGCACCTTATTGCACTGCACTTTCTCTGTAGCTGTGACACTTTACTCTGCACTGTCATTGTTTTTACCTGTACTACATCAATGCACTCTGTACTGACCCGATGTAACTGCACTGTGTAATGAATTGACCTGTACGATCGGTTTGTAAGACAAGTTTTTCACTGTACCTCGGTACAAGTGACAATAATAAACCAATACCAATACTAATACCCCCCTTCCCCCATTGCTATCTGTTTCCACCTATCACCTATCAGCCTCTTGCTCAACACTCCCCCTCCCTCTCCCTGACCTGGCTTCATCTGCCCACCATCCTACCCCTCTCCCCACCACCACCTGGTTCCACCTATCACCTACCGGTCTCAGTCTAACCCCTCCCTCTCACTTCTATTTACTGGATATCATTCCCTCTACACTCTCAGTCCTGACGCAGGGTCTCAACTATGTCAACTATCCCTTTGCCTCCACAGATGCTGCCTGACCCACTGTTAATTTCTTGGTTCAGATTCCAGGCATCTGCAGTCTCTTGTGTCTCCAGCTTGAAGAAGGTGCCTTTATGTCTAAAAATGCAGTGGTTCTCTCTTGTATGTCCTGCCCCACAGTTTGGTATGGCAACTGCCCTGCCCAAGGCCACAAGAAGTTGCAGAGAGTTGTGAATGCAGCCCAGTCCATCGCGCAAACCAGCCTCCCCTCCATTGACTCCCTCCAAACTTCCCACTGCCTTACGAAAGCAGCCAACATAATCAAGGACTTCTCCCACCCTGATCATTATCTCTTCTCCCCTCTCATGTTGGGCAGAAGATACAAATGCCTGAAAGCACGTACCACCAGGCGCAATGACAGCTTTTACCCAGCTGTTGTCAGACTCTTGAACGGGCCTTTCGAATGCTAAAGATGAATTCTTTATCTCTCAGTCGACCTCATCCCGGGCAACGAACTTTATTTCTTTATCTGTACTTCACTTTCTCTGTAACTGCAACACTATATTCTGCATTCTGTTTTCTTTTTACTACCTCAATGTATTTATGCATGGCATGATCTGACTGGATGGTACATAAACAAAAGCTTTTCACTGTATCTTGGTACACATGACAATAATAAACCGATCTAATCCACTCAACCATGTGTTTCTTCACATCAGACCCTCAGGAGTGGTTAACGAACTTTCCACTCACCTTCCTCCACCACATTCTGCTTTCCCCCCGACCTATGACCCATGAAGCACACCCGCAACACTCCTGTTTTCCTTCACAGCCCTCCACTGTGTAAGGGCTGTGTTACTGGAGATATCTTGTGCAATTACAAGGATGTTGCCGGGACCTGAGGGACTAAGTTATGGGGAGAGGTTGGACAAGCTAGGACTTTATTCCTTGGAGCATAGGAGACTAAGAGGTGATCTTATAGAGGTGTATAAAATCATGAGGGGCATAGATAGGGTCAATGCACTCAGTCTTTTTCCCAATGTTGGAGAATCAAGAATTAGAGGGCATAGGTTTAAGGTGAGAGGGGAACTTAATAGGAACTTGAGGGGCAATTTTTTTACACAGAGGGTGGTATGTATGTGGAATGAGCTGCCAGAGGAAGTGGTTAAGACAAGTACAATAATAACACTTAAAAGGTACTTGGACGGGTACATGGATAGGAAAGGTTCAGAAGGTTATGGGCCAAATGCTGGGAAATGGGACTAGCTTGGATGGGCATATTGGTCGGCATGGACCAGTTGGACCGAAGGGCCTGTTTCCGTGCTGTATGACTCTCTGACTCTCTAACTCTAAATGCTGCAGTAAATGTTGAAGTCAATGCAGAAATCAACAACAATTCTGATGTTCCTGAGCACACATTTATTATGTAATGCACTCATTGTGTCAAATTGAATATTTGCAACTCACGATTCAATTTACTGGTTGATGCACACTCCTCTAACGATGAGTGAGCAAACTTTCAACAATCTTCTCTTTCAACCTGCTCAAATTCAGCAAGGAAATACCAAGATATAACACCTTTGGCGGTTCTGGGAATGTTTCCATTGCAAAATGATATTCAACTCCAATGATGTTATCACAGCATTCCAAGTAATCTCAGCTGAAGTGATACTGATTTTTAACATAGTGTCAGTGCTTCACATCGTAGGGATCACATATGCAGTGCCCACAATCTACCCAATAGCTATGAATAAAATGTCACAGAAAAGCATTCTGGTTATGCGAGTAGGAACCCAGTGTCCAAAACAACGATACCAAGCAAAGTCAAAGCTGCAACGAAGCAAATTGTTATCTATCCCTATGCATAACTGCAATTCAATCACAAAAATATTAGTAATTGTATTGGTATTTGCACCGAGGTACAGTGAAAAACTTGTCTTGCATACCGATCATACAGGTCAATTCATTACACAGTGCAGTTACATTGGGCTAGTACAGAGTCCATTGATGTAGTACAGGTAAAAACAATAACAGTACAGAGTAAAGTGTCACAGCTACAGAGAAAGTGTAGTGCAATAAGGTGCAAGGTCACAACAAGGTAGGTCGTGAGGTCATAGTCCATCTCATCGCATAAGGGAACCGTTTAATAGTCTTATCACAGTGGGGTAGAAGCTGTCCTTAAATCTGGTGGTACATGCCTTCAGGCTCCTGTATCTTCTACCTGATGGAAGAGAAGAGAAGAGAGAATGACCCGGGTGGGTGGAGTCTTTGATCATGCTGGCTGTTTCACCAAGCCAGCAAGAGGTAAAGACGAGTCCAAGGAAGGGAGGCTGGTGTCCGTGATGTGCTGGGCTGTGTCCACAACTCTCTGCAGTTTCTTGCAGTCCTGGGTTGAGCAGTTGCCGTACCAAGCCATGATACATCCAGATAGGATGTTTTCTATGGTGCATCAATAAAAGTTGGTGAGTGTCAAAGGGGACAAACCGAATTTCTTTAGCCTCCTGAGGAAGTAGAGGCGTTGTTGAGATTTCTTGGCTGTGACATCTACGTGATTTGACCAGGACAGGCTGTTGGTGATGTTCACTCCCAGGAACTTGAAGCTCTCAACCCTCTCGACCTCAGCACCATTGATGTAGACAGGTGCATGTACACTGCCCTCTTCTCTGAAGTCAATGACCAGCTCTTTTGATTTGTTGACATTGAGGGAAAGGTTGTTGTCATGACTTCATTCCACTAAGCTCTCTATCTCCTTCCTGTACTCCGATTCATCGCTGTTTGAGATATGGCCGACAACGGTGGTATCATCTGCAAACTTGTAGATGGAGTTAGAGCAGAATCTGGCCACGCAGTCATGAGTGTATAGGGAGGAGAGTAGGGGGCTGAGAACGCAGCCTTGTGGGACACCAGTGTCGAGAATAATCGTGCCGGAGGTATTGCTGCCTATCCTCACTGATTGAGGTCTGTTTGTTCGAAAGTCAAGGATCCAGTTACAGAGGGAGGTGTTGAGTCCTAGGTCTCGAAGTTTGGTGACAAACTTGCTTGGGATTATTGTATTGAAGGCAGAGCTGTAGTCAATAAACAATAGTCTAACATAGGTGTCTTTACTGTCCAGATGCTCCAGAGCTGAGTGTAGGGCCAGGGAGATGGCACCTGCTGTAGATCTGTTTCGGTGATAGGCGAATTGCAGTGGGTTGAGGTTGTCTGGGAGGCTGGAGTTGATGCGTGCCACGACCAGCCTCTCGAAGCACTTCATGATGCTGGATGTCAGAGCCACTGGTCGGTAGTCATTGAGGCATGTTACCTTGCTTTTCTTCGGTACAGGGATGATGGCAGATGCACTCTCTAGTGATGTTGCTTGTACTCTGCAAGATCTGCACAAAGTTCGTAATGAATTTACGATTGCAGTGCATTCAGATGTGCTATGGGCTGATCACATTGTCATCCCCCATTTGCTAATAAAATGTGCTATGGGCATTGCTCATGAAAGCCAATGAATCATGATAACTCAACAATTGTTATGGTTCCCAGTAACAGGTTATTTCATTTAACACAAAATCAAAATTGTCTAGAATGCTAAGCAATCATGACATTACATCTACCAGAATGTCATTTACTCATAGGATTGTGGGTTAATGTCAGTGTTGATTTTCTAGATCAATGCTCTGGTGATCGTTTGCTGATGATTGTCAAGGCCTATAATAGATTCCTCGCTGTAGAAATTGTCAGCTCTGCTTCAATGAAAGCTGCCATTCCAAAGCTTGATCATGCCTTTGCACTTGTTAGTGATAACAGATCAACATTGGTGCCTTCAGGAAGTTTGCAAATTACTCGGGTATCATATATGACAATATGCTGGCCACAAGTCATTGAAGACACACAGAGAGTTGAATGAACACTAAGGAAGGTCATTTGTATTGCTCACACTGAAGTGCAATCACAGAAGCAAGAACTTCATTGATTTTGCAGAATCACAGGGAAATTCCACACTGAGTGATTGGAATGCCACCGGCTATATTTGCTTTTCCATTTAACCTACCAACCTGCTCATTATTGTCATGTGAGAGAAAATCAGAGCACCCAGAGGAAAGCAACATAGTCACATGGAGAATGTGCAAACTCCACCAGAAAGCACTGGCTGTCAGGTTTGAACCCACGTCTCTGGTGTTGCAGAGCAGCAGCACTACTGGCTGCCCCACTCTGCTGCTGTTAAGTGGAGGAGTCTGGCACATTATCTGTAGATTTGATTCTGTGAATAGACTGTGTTGAGATGTTTGTGAGGAGCACTTTGTAAGGTTGACTGGGCTGAGAGTAGCTTTTCCATTACCAATTTTAGGGTCCAGGTCAAAGTCAAATGGTCCATCCAGGTTCATTACAGACTGAAAAATCTTTGGGACTGACTTAAATTCTCTTAGGTAGCTTGGTGTAGGCATATGATCTCTTGTGCATTTTAATTGTCAGGTAGCTCTGGATCCCTGAGACTACATTTGACTTCCTTTCATTATTGGGTCAGAAATGGGGATGCACACTGATAACTGCACAATCTTCAGTTCTTTCCACAACTCCTCGCCCCATTACAGGCAGGTTGTGGAGGCCTTGGAGAAGGTTCAGAAGAGGTTGACAAGGATACTGCCTGGATTAGAGGGTATGAGCTATGAGAAGAGGTTGGACAAACTTGGATTGTTTTCTCTGGAGCATCGGATGCTGAGGGGTGACCTGATAGAAGTTTGTAAAATTATGAAAGGCATAGATAGAGTAGACAGCCAGAATCTTTTTCCCAGGGTAGAAATGTTGAATGCTGGAGGGCATAGATTTAAGTTGTGGAGGGAAAGTTTAAATGGGACATGTGGGGCACATTTTTTTACACAGAGAGTGTTATGTCTGGAACACTTTGCCAGTGGTCCTAGTGGAAGCAGATACAATAGTGACATTCAGGAGGCTTTTAAATAGGCACATGAAGGGAATAGAGAGATATGGATCATGTGCAGGCAGAAGGGACTGGTTTATTTTGGCACCATGTTCAGCACAGACGTTGAGGGCTGAAGGGCCTGTTCCTGTGCTGTATTGTTCTATGTTCTATGTTCCATGTTCCTCAGCAAATGAAGCAGCCCGTGCTTGTGTTCAGCAAGACCTCAACAAGCAAGTAACATTTGCACCACAACAGTTACTCCAGCAAGACAGAGTCTGAACTACTTACAGTTGACATTTAATGCCATATGATTGCAGAGTCCCCAGTATCAATGTCCTGGGAGTCACTGTTGGTTGGTTTACTATTGTCACATACATGGAGCTACAGTGAAAAGGTTTTGTTTTGTGTGCCATCCAGACAGATCAAGCCATAGGTAATTGTGTCAAAGTAATAAAAAGAAAACAGAATGCAGAATATAGTGTTGCAATTACAGAGAAAGTTCAGTGTAGGTAGACAATGCAGGCTAACCAGATTCTCAACTGCATCAGCCACGTAATACTGTCGCTACAAAAGCAGATCAAAGACTGATATCCTTCAGTGAGTGATATGCCTTATACTACTCTATAGCTTTTCCACCACACAAGATAGAAGTCAGGATCATGATGAATGAGCCTGAATAAGAGCAACTCCAACCACTCTCGAGAAGATTGACAGCATCCAGGACAAAGCAACCTGCTTGATTGGTATCTATCCACCTCCCTAAGCATTCATTCTGTCCATCAATGCCATGCATACGATCTACAAAATACATAGAATTTACTTGTCTGAGCACCTCCCGAAACCACTGACTCGACTGCTGAGAGAACACCACCACCTGCAGGACCATCCCCCAGTTACACACCGTCCTGACTTGGAAATTTATTGTAGGTCTTTCATTCATTGTTGCTGGGTTTAAATCTGTGACCTCCCACCTATCAGTGTGTTGGAATACTTTCACCAGGAGGACTTAAGTCATTCAAGAAGATGGCTCACAATTATCTTCTCCTGGGCAATTAGAAGGAGAAAATAAATGCTGTTCTTGCCAGGAATGCCCAAATACCACACCCCCAGAAAATAACTGTGCTCAGACATGAGAGTGGTTGAGCCAGCTTAAAGGTGTAGGGAACCATTTCTGGCCAACAATAAATGTGTGTGACACCCAGGCTGAATCCTCCCTTGTGGGGTTTATGCTATGAGATGGTGAAAGGATACCTGTATTGCAGTTAAAAGCTTCTTAAAGCCTTCAGTTGCCATGCCAATACACAGTCAATGTGCAGTGCCCATAGTCAATCCTTCCCCATCGGCTCTCTCATGCACTTGGCCATGTTCATCGGAATCCTTTTCTCCATTCCTTTGTGCCTGACTGTGCTTAATATTTGCCCAAGAACTCTCTGTAGTGGTACCACTGCTCACCAATGGAGCTAACTTGAACAACTCCTGATGTGTTGCAACCCTTTACAAGTGATCCACATCTGTATCAGTCTCCAGTTTCACTAGGTGACCATTTCTTGTAACCGTAAACTTATATTCTTATGATTCTGCAGGCCGTAAATATACCTTTAGATCTTGGGGCTGTCCAGTGTGCATGCAGGTCCCCATTGTATGGATCCCCTCTCTGTGGCTGCTTCTCACTAGAGCTGTACCGCTATCTCAGGCCCTTGTGGCACCAGGATTTCCAGTTGTTTTCTGCAAGGACATGATCCAAGGCTGTGGTCAAGGTAGGGGATACTGATAAGACCATACTTTTGCTGCTTGCCTGATGCTCACACTCCAGAAGTGCACCAAATGTCATTCATTTCCAACCAGTGGCAATCCCTCGAACATTAGGCCTACCTTAGTAAATAGCTGTGTCTGAATTCTCTCATCAGTGAGACCACATGCCAAGGGGTCCCAGAGTGCCTGATCTATAAACTTCTGGAAATTGCCCTTTTTTACCAGGGACTTTCAATGACCATTTCCCCTGGGCCCTCGTCACACACAGCAAAATTGCAGTTCTTGACAATCTCCATCAGTGCCAGACTGAAGAGTTCCTACTAGGTTTTCGTTTTGAATTTTGTTAGGTCTTAGTCTCCAGGGATATTGAGCTCAGGCAGAAATATAGCGCTGAGGTCCTAATCAGATACCTAGTTAAAGTTTGGAGTGAGCTGCAGTCCTAAGCTGCTGTGAGATGCAGTATAGCTGTATATAAACGCAAGGCCTTTCTTAACATTCAACAGCAGATTTTCACTTCTTTTAATTTAGGCAAGTTCAGGAGAAGTGAACAAGAAGGAAGCTGATGGCTCCACACCAGTTTTCCATATCTTGCAGTGGGGTTGCTGGCCATGACTTTCAAACAACATTTACCTTTAAGTGTCATATTTTAAATGTACGGTAACATTATATCTATCTTAAGATGATCACGGAAAGATGGGAACTGATGGTGTGCTGTTTGATAGACTTTTTTATTTGAACATAGAGATGACATACTTTATAAGAAAATTCACACCTACAATATTAAAAATGCATGGACTTAGTAACATTTCTTTACATTGTAAAATATGTTGGCAAAATTGGAGGTGACAGGAACATTAACTTTGGTGTGCAGTATGTACAAGCTATTTTCCATTGTTGCTTTGTCACATTATGGTATCTAGCTGTGCTTGGTTCTAAAAGTGTGGAGGATGACTGTTTACCTTGTGAGGCAGAAGGAATGCTGAAAGGGATATGTGGTCAAGGTATGTGTTGGAAAAATTAACTGTCCCACAGTTGGAAATTCAAAAGGATTCCCTATTCCTCCAAGATCTTTTAAAGCAATGTGTTATGTTGAAGTGGATGTAAGGTGACACAACGAGTGTTAGTCAGGAGGCAATTGCACCTGCCTTCTGTGGCACTGTCAAATGTCCACATATTTTCCATAAATTTCTTTCTTCTCCTGAACTCATGGATGCTGAAACCAATTGGAGAACTTCACCTGATGTCAGCTGACTTAGCATTAACTGAGAATCAAACCTGGTGAAGTCCTGTTCTGTGGGTAGAGACAATAGTAACAGTACCAAGTGTGCCTTTAAAACACCAGAGAGATCACTTGCACGATTCAATATTTACAGCAGAACGTGGAGATCGTCATAAAGCAAATATGGGTCATGTGTGTGCCAACTTCTTGTGTTGCAGGCCTTCACACCATTCAGTCCTCAGTATTATATCTGTTCCACTCTTAAATCTGCCTCTTAGATTTGACTGTCTCCAACTCCCATGTCTCCTTCACTGCTCTCGGAGATGCTAGTCTGAGTAAACTGCTCCATCGGGGTGGCCTTCTGTATCTGCAGCTCTGACATGGGGGCAGTGCTCAGCTGCACACTGGAAGTTCTGGTGTCACTGTAGCAGTAGCTGCTGTTGTTAATGTAACTGTTTGACCTGGGTTTGGAGCATTTCCCTAGGTACTTGAATTGCTTGTCCATGCAGCCAGAACATTCAAAGTCATTTGCCAGCAGCCAGGATCGCCAATGCGTTTTCAATTCTGCTTGGACCTGTTGGGAAATCAAAAATAATGTGTTTCGGGTTTCTGGGCATAAATAAGAACATGAGGATTAGAAACAAGAGTAGTGTTCTGGTCCTTCAAACCTGCTCTGCCATTCATCAAGATCATGGCTGATTTTTGATCATTTCCTGCACAATACTTACGTATATCCCTTGATTCCTCTAATGTAGCTGGAAAGCTATCAGCCTTTGTTATGAACGACTGAGACTCCACAGCCCTCTGGGGTACAAAATTTCAAAGGTTTACCATCCACTGAATGAAGAAATTTTACTTCACCTCTGTCCTAAACAGCCTGTCCCTTATTGAGAGGTTGAGACCACTGCACAACTCCGGCAGTGAAAGCATCCTCTCTGCATCCTGTAGGTGCTTTATAAATGTCAAATCTCATGCTTATAAACTCTGGAGAACACAGACCCAGTCTCCTCAATCCATCCCCATATGGCAAACATACCATCCCTGGAATTAAACTGGCCATTCCTCATTGCATTCCTTCAATGGCAAGTTGTTCTTTTTTTTGGACAATTAAGCAGGGTTTTGATAAAACAAAAATCATTTTAGTAAGAATCAATCCAAAGAGTATTTATGAAATTTTAATGCACATCGGGCCAGATTGCACAGAAGGTGAACCAATGGCTCTATAGACAATTGCCAGTGAGCTGCAGTGTGCACATCAATGCATTTTGGTTTCCCATGCCTGTGCACTAGATCAGGGAAATACAGATTGCGGTGGAGGGAAGATGAGGCATGTCTGACTTCTTGCCCTGCTCCCTGGACTCACCTTTCCATAGCTTACTGAGCAGAGGGAATGAATACACTTTCTATCTGTCTTCTAACTCTACGCCAGCTACACTGTACATCCAGCTGCCTCATCATTGGAATACAGTCACTAGCCACCATCAAAAAGGTAAAATGAGGATGAATGGCTACGAGGGTTAAATGGGAATTGGAGTTAAGGTTACCATTAAATCAGCCATGATCTGATTGAATGGTGGATCAGGCTTAAGGGGCTGAATCACCTACTCCTGCTTCTAATTTGTATGTTTGCACGTAACCATGTTTGTATTATTTCTTAGTTTTAAGTAATTTTTAAATTTCCTTAATTTTTGTTGTCTCTGATTATCGGTGATATTTATAAAAGAGTGAAGTAGATCTCTGTGCCAATATGGGTTGTTAAAGGCCATTAGACCCTGCTGGATTGGGAGATCAGGAGGCTTGGATGATAATCCTGGCTTGGTCCGCTCACACCCCACTCCACTAGCGGGACAGCCATGGAAATGAAGCCTTGAGATGAGCAGCTGCTGAAGGTTAGTGTAGCCATCGAGCTAGTGCGATAGGAGAGAGACGAGTGTGAGTGATTATTTGGATTGAGCATGATCCAATCCAATGGACTTCCTGGTTCTGTATTTACCAACCCAAGGCTTCCACAGGCTCACAGAAACTGGAAAATCTGGCCATACAGGTGAGCTGGACTTTGCCACAGGAGATATGATGAAGTCCACAATGCTCAATGTTGTAGTGTAAATCTGATAGCAACATCTGCTGATTACACCCATGCAGTTAATCGTGGGAATCAGGAGGTTGCTGGCTTATTTGATCTGCCCATCCATAAACTTGGTTAGTCCTTGGCGAAAGATTTACCCCTAAAGAACGTGGAAGGAAGAGAAGTCTTGGTACTTATTTGATTTGTACTCACTAAGCGCCATAGAGTAATAGCTTGATCATTTTGATGCAAGTATATTATGCATGATAAAGCTAAGTACTGACAAACACCCTATTAAAAAAATAACGTTTTCAGGTACTGATCCCCATTGCAGTTTTAATCATTCCTGAAGATTTCAAAATATAAAGAATATATGTACCTTTTTTAGCCCTCTTTCTGCCTCCTTTACTGTATATCTGCCCTAACTCCCTCTTTCTGTCCCTCTACATAATTTGGCATTGAATCAGATGATTGAATACCACTGGGATCAGTACTCTACGTTAATGTTTCTTCAGTCTTATTAATTAAGTTCCAGTCCAGGGTCCCATGGAAAGTTAGAGAAACAAAGGACTGCAGATGCTGGAATCTAGATGAAAAACACAATGATGCTGGAGGAACTCAGCAGGCCAGGCAGCATCCGTGGAGAAAAGCAAGGGTCCTGACCCGAAACGTTGACCGCCTGCTTTTCTCCACGGGTGCTGCCTGGCCTGCTGAGTTCCTCCAGCATCATAGTGTTTTTCTCACGGAAAGTTAGTGGACCAAGGTAAGTATGATGGATGGAAGGAGGGGCATTTTCATCAAGGAGAGCTAAAACTGACCTTGTAAAAAGGCACAGGTACATGATGTGACCTGACATAGGATGTGTTGCACCGGAGACGGTTCAGAGGAAAAGTGTGGTATTGGTATTGGTTTATTATTGTCACTTGTACCAAGGTACAGTGAAGAGCTTGTCTTACAAACCGATCATACAGGTCAATTCATTACACAGTGCAGTTACATTGAGTCAGTACAGAGTGCTTTGATGTAGTACAGGTTGCCTGGAATGCAACATTTCAACTATGAGGAGATATAGGATAGGATAGGTTTTGGAACAGGGAGGCTGAGGTGGAATTCTGATAGAGATATACAAAATTATGCAGAGCATACATAGAGTGGATAGTAAGAAATATTTCCCTGTAAGGGGATGTCAGGGGTAAGTTTTTTTTTACACAGAGAGTGGTGGGTGCGTGGAGCGCACTGCCGGCAGAGGTTGTGGGGGCAGATACATTAGGGACATTTAAGGGACTCTTAGATAGACACATGAATGATAGAAAAATGGAGGGTTATGTGGGAGGGAAGGGTTAGATAGATCTTAGAGCAGGATAAAATGTCAGCACAACATTGTGAAGGGCCTGTACTGTGCTGTAGTGTTCTATAAAGGGATGTCTGAAACCAAGGGCATAGGCTTAAGGTGAGGAGTAAGAGGGTTAGAGGGGATATGATAAAAATATTTTTCACTCAAAGAGGGTGATTGGCATCTGGAACACACTGCCTGAGAAAGTGGTGGAGGCAGGTACTCTTATTACATATAAAAATCATCAGAATAAGTATTGGAATCACCAAGGCTGAGAAGGCTATGGAACAAGTACTGGTAAATAGGATTAATGTGGACAGGTAATTGATGGTCAGTCTGGACATGGTGGGCTGAAGGGCCTGTTTATGTGCTGTATGACTCTATGACTTGACATGAGATCCAATATACTGAGGCCTGCAGAGGGAGATCTGGCATAGGACAAACAGATATACAGGTCATCCCCAGCTTACAAATGCCTATACATACGAATGAGCATTTGGGAGATTGGTGGGATGGATTTGCTGGCTGCTGTGTGGCTATAGGTATCTTCTGCTGCCTGGGACTTCGGTCTGTGGCTGCATTCCTGCCTTGAGAACTGTTTGTAACCCGAACACTTCACAGGAATGGAACCAAAATGTTCCCTGGTGGGAAAGGCATGTCAAGCTTCCGATGTGCGGTGGGTCAATGTATGTTTTGTGTACACTGTGTGCATCACGGACTTTAATGCACATGAAACACAAAGCATTGTGTACAACAGACATTATGCACAATTGTACTCAAAGTGGTGACTCAGATGCAGTGTACGGGAGTACAGTCGAGAATGTGAGCCATTCACAGCTTGCAGGAAGGGGGGAAAATGGCTAATAGCATTCCTGAGGTAGGAGAGTATGAGGAGATTGTGCAGACATTGAATGCTGCAGTGCGAGAAGGCAACAACTGAAACATTTTGCTCGCTAGTTTCATAAGAGGATGTTCCTTTTATAGAGTTAGGGCAGTATTTTAGCCCACAGGCATTTGAGGTAGCAGAAAACTATAAATTCAGCATTCCCAGTCAGAAAGTGGGAGGAATTGCAAGTGGCTATTGGGAGACACTGTAACTTTGGATGGAATTGGAAGCTCAGATTCATCCCAAGACGTTTGGGATGAAAACCAGATATTTGACCTGGCTTACAAGATTGCAATGGAAATAGCAAGGAGTTCTGTCATTGGAAGACACAAACGTAATGGTTGCCAGTAAGTAAAAAGCAGCAGAGAAGGTTTCACAGACACAGAAATTCTGCAGATGCTGGAATCTGGAGCAATACACAAAAAAGTGTTGGAGTAACTCAGCAGGTCAGGCAGCATCCATGGAGGGAAATAAACAGTCGATGTTTCGGGCCGAGACCCTTCATCAGGACTGGAAAGGAAGAGGGCAGAAGCCAGGATAAGAAGGTGGGGGGGGAGGGGGAAGAGCACACGCAGGCAGGGGAGAGGTGAGTTCAGGTGAGAGGGGAAAGGTAGTGGGGGAGGGGGAGAAGATGTAATAAGCTGAGAGGTGATAGGTGGAAGAGGCCAAGGGTTGAAGAAGGAGGAATCTAGTAGGAAAGGGCAGTGGACCATGGAATAAAGGATGGGGAAGAGGAGGAGAGGTTTCATTCTGTATAAAACACACAGCCTTGTTCTGAAGCTCCTCATGTCTTATAGGGATTTCCACAGTTGCAGCTTGCCAGCACCACAACAGGGGAATTGGAATGTCCGAGGCTGTCACTTGTTAGGGTTTGGCGGTGGAGGGTTGTGGTGCACAGGTGACTTCTAGGGCAGGTATGGGATCAGGGTGGTGCATAGGTGGGATGGCTTGGAGCCAAGATGGTGCTGGGATTGTGAATGCAATCAGACTAGAGTATGATGTACAGAGGGTGTTGACTGGAAGACCCCAGGACAACCCAGAGTCAAAAGGGCACCAGCCACTGCAGGTTTCCAGTGCTGGGTTGGGACTCCATGTCCCAGGACTTACTGAGGAATGTCCCTATTAAATATACTGAAGTTTGCTTCACAGGTCTTGTAGAGACCTGTTTCTTCCTGAGTGGCTTGCCCCACCCATACACCAGGTGGATGTGGTGCCCAAATAGGTATTGAGCAATGTTGGCATGTCTGGGCAGCTCTAATGGCATCAGCCAGAAGGACCTGGTATAAAAACTGCAAACTTAGTTATGATGAATGTAGTGAATACTTGCCTGCATCAAGTCAAGGTTTTCTGCTACAATTTTGACAAGTAATGTACATAAATATTGTCATTCAAGAGAGATTTCCCAGGTCAGAGCCACTGAGAAATAGAATAATAGGCACAGTGAAGCAATGGCAGAAAGACACATAAAGACATGAAATGTCCAGCTTAATTTTTGCTTTTTGATTGATCCTGTTGACAGTTAAAAGTTTTATGAAAATATTTTGTTGCAGCAAAGATCAGGAAATAAAAATAGTCAAAAGAAAACAGTGAGAATTGAATTGGTGCTTTGTGAGGGCAGGTACAACTTCCATCTAAAGCATGTCACAAAAATTTTCCAAAGTCTGAAATATAGCAAGTAACGTCAGTACTTAGAGCAGGAGCTGGGGGGTGAGGCCTTTACACCTTGAACATACAATTCTGTTAACTATTGAAGTCTTCTTTTCCTTCCTAATCCATAGATCACCTATGGATTAGAAAGTATTGCCAGTCACCTATCAACCCAGCATCAGCTGAGAATCAAACCTAAACTGCCCCTGACTCACTTTTAATGCATGTTATCATCACAGTAAGAACTCAATTGTTACAGAGAGTTTAATTTTCCTTACCTCCCCATTCGAGAAGCAATAGAGCAAAGCAACCAGAAAACCCTGTGGAGAAAGAAAACAGTATTATTTTAAAGCTCATTACTAAAGCTATTGTAAATATGACATAATTAATTTAATGCAGGAATGAAGGAAATTGACTATGCTACACAAATCTATTTTTCCCCAAAGCAAATGTATTAGCAAAAACATGTGTTTGGTTTGCCACATCACGGTATTACTCAGAATGGACAATAAAAGTAGCTTTGGCTGTTCATCCATGTCCCAAGACTAAATAATTAAAAAAATTAATTCAGGTAAGAAACAATATGTTATTACAGGTTTTCATCTATCTTCTGCCCTTGCTTTTAAGTCAACAGTAATTAACAAATTGTTCCAAATCCTTGGCTTTTCTTATATTGATCTCGTAAATATAATGTCTGTTTTTATTACAATCCACATGCAGAAGTCTCAACAGTAATGAATTATTGATTGGCGACTGACTTGGTTTTCTGTTTACTTTGGAGGAGTTACCAGCTGTGGGTACAACCAGTAACTCGTCCAGCATTTGCCTGATGTTCCTAACCCATCTGGAGGAGTTTGATGATGCAATGGCACAAGAGGTTAGAATCAAACTTTCTCCCAATGTTCACATATTTAGAATGAAAGCCCTTATAATCTCTGTACACTGTGGAACTATTGGATGGCTCCTGAGCAGCAGCAGTGGTACAAGTCAATGTTTTGCTCAGTGGCACAAGATCTTTCATAATTTGGTAGATGTTCAGATTTCTGCCTCAATTCAATGCCATAACCATGTCAGAATTGTTTCCGTTGGTAGCACACTTGCCTCGGGGTCAGAAAGTTTTTGATACAAGCCAGGCCCCTTGGTGACTGTACACGCTGTGTTGGAAATGATTGCTAGTTGGGACCACGTTGTAATCTGTCTCTGAAATTCATTCCGTTGAGGGATAAATTTCTGGAACATTGAATTTAAACTGAGCCCCATTTTGTTTGATCAAGTGCCAGTAGAAGGATCCAAATGCTATTGAGAGAAGCAGCTCATCTTGGCTCAAGTAGTAACATTGAAATAGATTATCAGATCTTTTCTCTCATTGTTTTTTGGGAGAATGTTTTGCTGTGTGCAAAGTGGCTGCTGTAATTTCCTACAACAATGGCTATGCGAGAGGTCTATATCAATGCCTATGAAGCACTTTAAATATTCTTCTAGGGATGTCAACATTTCCGAATAAACCTAAGTCTTAAAATTGGATATGGCAAACGATGCATCTACCTCCTGCTTTACCCTTGTCTACCAAAGGAGGGCAGTGCTGGCTGATAAATATCACTTTGTACCTCCGGGTCCGGAAATCACAGGTTTTGTGTGACAGAAACTAACTGAGAGGCAGATGTTTGAAATAAGGACACTATAGGTCAGAACAAGCCATCTGTAACTACTATCTTTCATTAAAAAAGTACTTCTGATGGTTTGAAATGTGTACTGAGATGGAAGTGTCCATAGTTTGTGTGCAATTTATCGAAGCTCCGATCAGCTCTGCATGGCTGAGGTAAGGGACTCAAATTACCAAGCTGAAGTTCAGACAAGAAAAGGGACACTAGCCTTAGATTCAATTGCTTTCATGTCGTGACAAATCGGTTTCATTGACAATTTTTAGAAATATGATTCTCTTGAAGAACACTCCCTGTCTTTCCCCAACCTGCGTACAATCTGCGACCAAGCCAACTCCAAAGTATTCCTTTGCTGTCGTTCAATTTACTTTCATATAAAGGAATATAATTAACAATCAATTTGAAATACTCATTGAGGAATTTCATGCCACAAAACAAACTACAACTTCAGAGATTTAACATTCAGATGCAATTTTAATGACTTTATCCTCACCTTGACATTCAATGACATTCCCAGCATCAAACATCCCAACCATCAACTTCTCAGGAGTCACCACTAAACAGAAAATTAACTGGACCAGTCATATAAATACTGTGGCTACAAGAGCTGTCAAAGGCTGTGTATCCTGCAGCGAGTGATTTAACTCTTTACGCCCCTAAGCCTTTTTAATGCCTATAAAGCACAAGTCGGGAGCATGATGGAAAACTCTCCTCTTGTCTGGATGAGTGCAGCCCTAACAACACTCCAGAAGCTTGATACCATGCAGAACAAAGCTTGCTTGACTGATACCCCATCAACCACCTCAAATATTCTTTCCCTCCGCCACTGATGCAAGCTTGCTGCAGTGTGTAGCAGCTACAAAATGTGCTATAGTTATTCATCTAGGTAACTCCAACAGCACCTTCCAAACTCACAACCTTTACCAGTAAGAAGGACAACGACAACATGGGAGCACCACCAACTACAAATTCCTCTCGAAGGCACATCAACCTGGAAATATATCACCAACCCTTCATTGTCAATTGGTCTAATCCTGGAACACCCCACCCAATGTCACTGTGTGGGAATTCTTACCAGAAGGACTGCAGTGGTTCAGGAAGGCAGCTCACCACTACCTGGTCATTTGGGATGGGAAAAAAATGCTAGCCTTGTCAGAGATGCACAGGTCCCGAAAAATGAATAAATAAGAAGAATATATAACACTGCTGGGTT
Organism: Pristis pectinata; assembly: GCF_009764475.1. NCBI lineage: Eukaryota > Metazoa > Chordata > Chondrichthyes > Rhinopristiformes > Pristidae > Pristis > Pristis pectinata. The sequence continues at coordinate 31,998,805 of NC_067422.1, forward strand.
TGCCTTCAAAGTTGCAAGGCACATGGTTGTCTGAGGTTGTTATTACAGTTCCAACATACAGGACACATAAAGTCTATTAGGGAAAAGAAAGTGCTCATGCATTTCCTTTAGAATCATAGAATTCTATTCCACAGAAGCAGGCCCTTCGGCCCATCATATTCATGCTGAGCATCATCCCCATCAATACGAATCCCATTTGCCAGTACTTGATCCATGGCCTACTATGTCTTGGCTATTCAAGTGCTCATCCAGACTCTTCTTAAGTGTTGTGACAGTACCTGCCCACATGTTCTCAGGCAGTGCGTTCCAGATTGCAACAACCTTATGGGTGATTTTTTTTCCCCCTCAGATCTGTTCCAACTTTCTTTTGTAAAAGATTTCACCGGTAAATAATTCTACAGCATGAACGTCACACCAGTTTATTCAGGGTGTGTCAGGTTGCTAATGTTCAGGGGAGATGGCTGAAAAATTTTTAGTGTTCTTGGTATCTGGGCATCGATTACACACATAGGGCTGTTGAAGATGGCTGTTTTCCTCACTAATGGATATATGTAGCATATCTGTTGGATTTTAACAAATAGTTAATTGACTGTGCTCAGTATTTCCCTATTTATGACCAACTTAATTGCTTTCACTTCCAGAACATCTGAGTTGCACTTACAATTTCCATTTACTAGTGGAGGAACACAGATGCACCATGGCACCATCGTTCTGCAGGGACACTCAGACCCTACTTTTGAGAATAATTCATAAGTACCCACTTTCTCTACCTTGCTATGATTCTAAGTGATGTCCGGCAGAGGCTTCAGTTGCACCTCCCATTCTCACCCCTACACCAGCTAGATAGGCCAGGACAACAGATGCAGGGAAACCCAACCCCTTCCCTGACAATTTGCAAGCCACACACCATTGTTACTTGGGAATATAATGCTGTAGCTTCATGGTGCTGGATCAAACCCCTGGAATCCACATTAACCTCCACTAAAGGAGCGTATTCATCACACAGGCCTCAGTATTCAAGAAGAAGGCTCCACTTTGCAAACTCAAAGGCAACGAGAGATAGGTAAAGAATGTCTTGCCTGTGGATCCCACAACTCTAAAATGAATGAAATATTGAACTCAACTTCAGATGACACAGTGGTGCAGCCAGCAGAGCCACTGTCTCAAAGCTCCAGTGACGTGGGTTCAATTCTGACCTCTGGTGCTGTATGTGTGGAGTTTGCACATTCTTCCTGTGACCTCAGGGTGCTCTGGTTTCCTCTCACATCCCAAAGGTTTGGTGGGTAAATTGTCCCCAGTATGCAGATGAGCTGTAGAATCTGCGGGGATGGAATGTGATTGTGGGGAGAATGGGTTGGGGTATAAACCTGAGTTCTTGATGCTTTGGTTTGGATTGAATAGGTAAAAGGGCCTGTTTCTGTGCTGTGTCTCTCTATAACTATGACTCATCTAGCCTAGAAATTACTGTTCAAGGTAAGAGCTCATGAGAGGAAATAAACAGCTCCTCACCTCTCTTAAAATGACAGATAAAGAATGCAAACTTAAATGTCCAGGGTCTTATTGCAACTTATTTCTCTTGTACCTGGAATGAGCTGATGGCTAATTGAAGAAAGAGTCGGATGTTCAGCAGTAAACCCTGAACATGTTCGTCCAGCAGGAAGGTGAAGGCAAACTCATGGATCCCAAGCAGTGGTATCAGTACCAAAGTTGATCTTGTCAACCTAAAACATTGAGGAAACATAGAGATTACCTTGGGCTGGGGTCTGACTTCAGCATGGAGAGCACATTCAGATGGATTGTTTGATAACTGACATGTTGGTTAAGATGAAAATGTATCACTTGTGCTATTGTCCAGCCCCATTTCTAGATCCGTTAAAGTACTATCCTGAGATACTGATACCATTCAGTACAGGGTGGTACAGATACTGTCTCACACTCCAGCAACTTGGGTTCAGTCCTGATCTCTGGAGCTGTCTGCGTGGAGAAGAGAGAATGACCAGGGTGTGAGGAGTCTTTGATTATGATGGCTGCTTTCCCAAGATAGTGGGATGTGTAGAGGGAGTCACTGGAGGGGAGGCTGGTTTTCGTGATGGACTGGGCTATGTTCACAACTTGCTGTAATTTCTTGCGGCCTTGGGCGGAGCAGTTGCCATACCAAGCCGTGATGCAGCTGGAAAGGAAGCTTTCTATGGTGCACCTATAAAAATTGCTAAGACTCGTCAGAGATATATTGAATTTCCTTAGCCTTCTGAGGAAATAGAGGCATTGGTGTGCTTTCTTGGCCATGGCATTCATGTGGATGGACCAGGACAAATTGTTGGTGATATTTACACTTAGGAACTTGAAGCTCTCACATAACATAATGTCCCAATTTCTATACTCTGTGCCCAAATCTATGAAGGCAAGCATCCCATGAGCCTTCTTCACCACTCTATCTCCATATGTTACCACTTTCAGGAAACTATGGATGTGAACCCCAAGGTCCCTCTATTCGTCAACATTCCTTAACGCCCTACCATATACTTCCCAAAATGCATCATGTCATACTTGTCAGGATTAAATTCCTTCTGTCAATGCTCCGCCCAACTTTCCATCTGATCACCCGAATCCACACGTAGATTACCCCTTTAGGAAATTGTGAAGACACCCATTGAAGACACAACAGGGGTTGGAGCTGGGTGAGGCATGGGGTTAGAGGAGGGGAGGGAAGATTGGGCTTGGGGGAGTATCGGGGTGAGTGAAAGGGAGGTGATGGGAGTGGAGTGGGAGTGGGAGTGGGAGAAGGGTTTGGGAGTTTGGGAGTAGTATTGGGGCTGGGGTGGGATATGGGATCAGAGGAGGTTGAAGGGCAAGGTGGAATGTGATGGGGGGAGGGTGAGATGGGCTCAGTGAGGGAGGAGGGGGGCAAGGTGGAGTCACCCCAAGATGGGTTTGCCTTCATAGGTCAGGGCATAGAACATAAAAATTGGGAGGTTATGTTGCAAATCTACAAAACACTGGTTAGACTGCACTTGGAGTATAGTGCACAGTTCTGGTCACCACACTATAGGAAGGATGTGATGGTGCTGGAGAGAGTGCAGAGGAGAATCACCCAGATGTTGAAGGGTTTTAGTTATGGGGAGAGATTGTACAGGCTGGGCTTGTTTTCCCTGGAATGAAGGAGGCTCTGTGGTGACCTGATAGAGGTACATAAAATTATGAGAGTGGTAGGTAGAGTAGAGGGTCAAAATCTTTCTCCCCCGTGGTAGGGGTGTCAAAAATGAGAGGGCATAGGTTTAAGGTGAGGCGGAAAAAGTTTTAAAGTGGGCCTGAGGGTTAGGTTATTTTTACACAGAGAGAGGTTGATGTCTGGAACACGTTGCCAGAGGAGGTAGTGGAACTACTATGTTTAAGAGATACAAATAATACATTTAAGAGCCATTTAGACAGATACTTAAATAGGTAAGACATAGAAGGATACAGTCCTAAGGTGGACAAATAGGATTGGTGTAAATGGATAAAAAGGTCAGCATGGCTGTGGTGGACTGAAGGGCCTGTGTCTGTGCTGGACAACTCTATGACTCGACTGCCTGCCTGGACTTTTCCCTTCCCTGCTCTGCTTTAGAGGGAGGTTTGCTCACGATAGCATATGCTTGATGGGCCAAAGTGGCTTGCTTCTATGTCAGAAGGAAATATGGAAATTCAAATATAAAACAAATCTGTATTGCAAAGTAATGTGGCAGAAATTAGGTTTTCTCTGTAATTCACAGTTTATATAATTATCAATCATGCATTCTTCAAAATGCTCTTTACGTATATGAATGATGTATTAAAGATTTTCCTGATGCTTTTTCTGCCAATAATGAATGGCAGAGCTTGAGAATGTTTCTCTCCCTCTCCTTTTGTCCTGAGCAGTTGATCCATTGCTGGGGCATACTTCCATGATGCTATATTTGTATGTTCATGTAAATGGTTATTCTTCATATAAGAATTGGATTCTGAGGTATGGTGTGAGAGCAATACCGCAATGCTTTGCTTTATTGTATATTCCCCAAAAGTGATCAGACCAGGAAGTCTGGCTGAATTTGCTTTTGCTAAGCTCAATCATGACCAAGCCCTTGAATCCGGCAATCTTCAAAAGTTAGTAACTGAGTAGAGCTGACACTAAGGCCATACAAGGTTAAAATGGACAGGAAAAAAAGTGTCTTTTGGAGCCTTGTAATGTAATCCTGCCTTTGATATTTCCCAGTATCTGGCATCAAATTCATCAAAACAGCTCCATATTCTCTCTGTCCAATCTATTCCCATATGGAGAAAATGTTACTAAGAATGAATAAATCATATCAGTATATACAGCCCAGGACAATTAGTATATGAAGCAGAGAAACTGTTTATTCCATTCTAAATGTTTTGTCACATGGTATTTTAGGATTGGGTAGTTTAACAGCCTGGAGTATGTTTGGCATGATGCTTGAGATATTTTAGGTCCAATTTAAAAGTGTTCTACTCAATGCTTTAACCATTGCTGAGCGGAATAATGAATCCCAGGCATCATTACCGTTCTGCATGGAACCATTGACTCATTGAAAGGAGATTAAGGAGGAAAGCTTCAGACTGTTAGACGACGAACATGGTCTGATAAGTACGGCAAAAGAATGGTGAAGGGAACTTAATGCAGATCTGTGTGGAGTAATGCATTTAGGAAGCTGCAAAATGGGAAGAGTGTATACAATAAATGTGGGGTATTGGTGATGCAGAGGAACAAAAGGATATGGAGCATTCATGCATCCTTAAGTGCAGCAGAACAGGCCACTAAGGTGGTTAAAAAAGCACCTAGCATGCATTCCATTACTAGTGAAGGCATAGAGTGTAAGAGCAGGAAATATGAGCTGGAACTGTACACAATGATGGTTAGAGCTTGAATGCTGCATTACAGTCCTCGTCACCAGAATACAGGAGGCTTAAGATTGAACTGGGGAGGTGCAGAGGAGATTTACAAGCATGTTGTCAGGACTGAAAATTGTTGTTATGAGGAAAGATTGGATTAACTGTGGTTCTTTATTTTAGAACAGCAGATAAAGGATTTACTTCTCAGTGGGGGGGGGAGGGGTTGAAGGGGGTGGAGTGGTGGCTGGGAGGGCAGGAGAGGTGATAAAAATCAGCGGACATAGAATTATTTATTGATAGAAGTAGTAGAGGAGAATCAAGGAATTTGTTTCTCTCCCAGAGTGCTGGGGTTGAGGCAAGTCTGGACCCCACTGTCTAAGTGGGTGGAAGATGCAGAAACCCTCATCACACTTAAACTATATTTGGGTACTGGAAGACCTGTGATCTGCAGGCCCACAGACTATGTGCTTGCTGCTGAGATTAAGAAGGCAGCTCCAATTTAACCAGCACAGATCAAATGGGCTGAATGGCCCCCCCTTTGCATTGTGAATGAAAAACACTATGATGCTGGAAGCAGAGCAGTGATAGGTGGACAAAAGAGGGGAGGTGGGGTGGGCACAAGGTGGTGATAGGTAGATGCAGGTAATACCATGTGCTCACTCAGATCTCTGCTTTCCGGCTCTTTGACCATGTGCTCACTCAGATCTTACCTGCATCTACCTATTACCACCTTGTGCCCACCCCGCCTCCCCTCTTTAGTCCACCTATCACTGCTTTGCTTTTACCTCCCATATATTGGGTTTCCCCTTTACCTATCTTCAGTCCTGAAGAAGGGTCCTGACCCGAAACGTTAACCGCCTGCTTTTCTCCACGGATGCTGGCTGACCTGCTGAGTTCCTCCAGCATCATTGTGTTTTCCACCTAGATTCCAGTATCTGCGGTCCTTTGTTTCTCCCCTTTGCATTGTAATTTTTCTATGATAGCCTTTGCTCAATGGTAATACACTGTCTTCCAGACTCTGGGTTCAAGCTCCTCTCCAAAGGCTTGAGAACTTAACCTGCATTGAGAGTACTGGGGGAATTCTATGCTGTTGGTGGCTCTAGTCTTTAAAACTACACACATAAATGTGATAGAGTCTGCAGCAATTATTTTGATGGAAAGCAGGAGAGTTTGCTTGGTCTCCTATCTCAACTGAAACCTGAAACAGCTGATTTGTTCCTTCATTTCATTTGTGTTGATGGAGTTTGTTGTGCAGAGATGGCTGTCCGTGTTCCTTACACTGGAACAAGGTCCTGGCTTCGACACTTTTCCTTGGCTGTAAAGCTCTCTGGGACATCCTGAATTGTCAAAGTCATTAAATGAAAGCAAGTTCTTTCTTCCTCCATACGAGCTGGATTTATGATGCAAATATGGAATATTGGAGGCCACTTGTGCCCAAGTGCCAGTCTGTCCCTGTTGGTTCAGCCATTTACTCCGGTCTTTTGTCTTATAAAAGATTAATTCATTGCTCTATTAGCTAGCTGATGTGAATGAAATTGATCGCATAGCTGTTAACAAAAATACAAACTGCTGGAAGACCTAGCAGGTCAAACAGCGTCTGTGGAGGCAAAGGAATTGTCGACAATTCATGTTGAGACCCTGCATTAGGACTGAGACTGCAGAGGAAAGATAGCCAGTACCAAGACTAGTTTGAGAAGGTTATTTGATAGCTGAGAAACTGCGAGACCTCTGGAGTGGATGAAACCTCAGCTTTAAATACTTAAAAGATGGCAGAGCAGTATTTCTGATACAAATTCACAACCTCAACTCCCTCACTGGTGAAGATGAAAGTATGCCAGGAGATCTCAGGGAAAGCAAGTGAAAATCAAGAAGCTGCAGATGCCAGAAATCTGAAATAAAATGCAGAAGTTTGCTGAAAATACTCAGCAGGTCAGGCAGTATCGGTCAAGAGAACATAGTTAATGTTTGAGATCAAAGACCCTTCATCAGGACTGGGAAAGAGAGAAGACAAATTATTTTTAAGTTGCAGAGATGTGGGGAAGGATGGTTAGAACAAGGGGAATATCGCCGATAGGTTGAGGTCAGGATGTTGTGTGGATAAATAGAATATAAAACAGAAAAATGGAACGCTGCAGTTCAGGAACAGGCCCTTCAGCCCACCACGTCTGCGCTGATCATGTTATGTCTCTTAAACGTTGATATTGTACATGCTTCTACCACATTCCTTGGCAGCACATTCCAGGCACCTATCACTCTCTGTGTAAAAACTTGCTTAGTAAATCTCCTTTAAACTTTTGCCCTCTCATTTTAAACCTATATTCTCTAGTATTTGGCATTTCCACCCTAGGATAAGGACACTGACTATCTACCCTTTCTATGCTTCTCATAATTTTATATACTTCCATCAGGTCTCCACTCAGCCTCCGACACTCCAAAGAATACAACCCAAGTTTGTCCAAACTTCCCTATAAGCTAATATACTCCAATCCAGCCAATATCCCAGCAAACCTCTTCCAGACCCTCTCCAAAGTCTCTACATCCTTCCTATAGTGTAGTGACCAGAACTGTACACAATACTCCAGACGTAGAGATCATCCAGTTGATGTCTTAATGGTGGTAGTTAGAGAGGGAAAATAAACAAGAACTATGGAATGAGGGCAGTTAGTGAGAACATGAATGAAGGAATGTAAAGCTTGTGAAATGCAGGGCTGTGTGACATGTCCAACAGACCAAACAGTGCTAATGGAGAGAGAAAAGTTGAGCCAATATTATCGGTAGGTGACTTACAGCAGAAATGGCTAATTCAGCTACAGACAGAGAAAATGAGTTACCTGAAATTGTAGAATTCAGTATCGAGCCAGGAAGGCTGTAACTTGCCCAGAGAGAAGATGAGGTGCTGTTGCTCAAGGTTATGTTGATCCCTCCTTATAACAATGCAGGAGGTCACAGAGAGATAGCTCAATGTGGGAGAGGGATGCAGAATTAAAGTGGCAGACACAGGTAGCTCTGAGTTGTCTCTGTGAATTGAAAGCAGGTGCTCTGCAAACTGGTCACCCAATCTACGTTTGGTTTCTCCCATGTAGGAGGAGAACACATTGTGAAGCAGATTGGAAGAAGTGCAAGTGAATCGCTGCTTAACTTGGAGGGATTGTTTGGGTTCCTGGAAGGTGGGAAGGGAAGAGGTAAAAGGATGGGATCATCTGTCCGTGGACCATCTCCTGTGGTTGCAGAGAAAAGTGCCATAAAAGGGAAGTGGCTGGTGGGGATGGAAGAACAGACCCAGGAGCTGTGAAGGGAATAGAAGCTTTGAAGATGTGTCTGATGATGGAATCTGGTGGTGGTGAAGCTGGTGGAAATTGTGAAGGATGATCCATGTAGAGTGGAAGGTGAGGACCAGCACTCTATCACAATTGACGGACCCCTTGACTGCATCTCATCTATTTCCCGCACTTCTCTTCTCATGGACAAGGGGAGGACAGAGGTCTCCTGGTTCTCAATTTCCACTCACTGGAACTGGTTATGTGTGATAGTGGGGATGTTGGTTTGTGAGTGTTTCCAGAGAGATCAACCCCTTCAAGGATGCCCTCAAAACCTCCTTGGAAAATGTAACATCTGACTGACTCATGGATTGCTGGCCCACAACTGTTCAAAATGGAGAAGGAGCATCTGAGAAGGTACTTGAATGAATGAGAAACATCAACAAACAGTGGAAGGAGCACACAACAGCCCACACTGCCTAGCTGATAAAGTACCATTAACATACTTGTAGCAAAATATTTAGGTTCCACATAGGAGCATTCAACCACCCCAAACCCCACAAAAAAGGAATGGAAGCCAATTATTTCTTCTCAGGAAGACCTGAGGTAGGCAAAGAAGAAGATGTTTCTCTTCATCAGCGCATAATATACCCCCTTCCCCCAACCACCCTCTTGAATGAGTTGTCTTTTCACTGGATTCAATTTCTCAGATGCTAAAACCAAGCCTCAAGACAATGGGTGAGCAAGGCAGTGAATGTTATCAGGCAACTGACAGTCAAGGGGCATCATGGCCGGGCCTGGTTCCTTGTCCGTCTTTCAAATATTTGCAGCTTATTGGGTCTTTGCAGAGATCAAAGCCCAAAACCCTGACCAATGTTCCTTTTGTTAATGCAGAATACAATTACAGTACTTACACTGCCATCCTCATTAACAGTATTGATTACAACTTAATTTCCCACTTAAATCAGTTGACCTAGGGTGAGCCAAGTCCTGAGATAAGGAAAGACTGCTGTACACTCCACTAACTTGGGGTGAGTTCAAGGACACAGTGTTTGATGTGAGGCTGCCTCCCAAGCCAAATTACCAAAATGTAAAATATTTTGCAGTTTGTTTGCCTTTGTTCATTCCAGTATGGCCCATTCTGATGCACTTTTGGCTGATTCTGTAAACTTGAGCTCATCCAGGACTCCACGTCAGCACCTTTCATTTCATCTGAGCATAAATAACCTTCCAAACTCATCTACCAAAGTTACCAGAAGAAGCCAGTAAATATTTGAAAGGAGGGAAACAGCTCTTGGTAAAGTGGTGTCTACAGAGTGCAGAAGGCTCTCAGTTTTGAACTGGGACCCATGCTGATTTAGATCAATATGGGGCAAAGTAATTTTGATTATTTCAGCTACAGTCACCAATATCCAACTGGCAAAAGGAGAAAATAATCATTGACGATTCCTGTCCCCATTCTAACCATGTAAGCCCTTCTGGATGATGTATCTGTTGATATCCAGTGATGTCAGAATTGACCCTACCCACACACTGTTTATTGGATTGCTTATTGATGGGCACTTGACCAAGAGGGTAGCTGGTACCAGGGGAAATACAAACCAAAAGAGTCAACACCTTATAAAGGTAAGGAGCTGATAAACAAATCCATGTTATTGCTTTAAGGCTTCATTAATTGTACCTGTGATGTTAGTATCTCCGATTTTTATTATAAATGCAGCAAAGCATGTAAAATCACATGGTTAAGAACTCATGTACCTGTATTTGTAGTCATTAAATCGTCGTTGTTGAGCTTTAAGTTTGGAAAGCAACGTTTTCAAAATCATTATGAATATGTAGAAATTCATCTGCCAGGAAGAGAAACAGAGAAAAAAAAATCAAAATTGCTCGTACATAATTAAAGCATAATTTGCGGAAATGAGGCAGCTACCGTTCATAACTGAAGCTGCCTCATTGGCATAAACTGAACCTTAACTTTTTGCTGATGTTGTTCGAGGGAGGAGTGTTGGTCAAGATACAAAGGAATTTTTCCCTTCCTTGAATAGTGAAATGGAATATTTACCGTTCACCTGAAACATTTGCTGCCAGATGCAGCAACTTACTTGAAAGAAGGTGTGCACCAGGAACTTTAATTGGAGGGTTAGGGGCTCAAGGCCACAGTGTTTGCCTGTGAAGAGGGGTGCTCCCTTTTAAGCCAACATAACACAATGTAAATAATGCAAACATTTTGTGCTTTTAATTCCTTCATCACTTCAAGTGTCTCTAATTCTACAACTGACTTCCCAGCTATCACTGTGTGTAAACTTGAGCTCATCCAAAGTTCTGCTGCAAATATCTTTCAGACCTTCTGCATTTAGCTGCCTGAGCCTTAAACATTCTAATTCTCTCTCATCAACTCTTTACCTTTCTACCTCCTTTGAGTCACTTGGCTGAAATTACTCTTTGACCAACCTTTTGGCCTCTTGCCTTAGTATCTGCTTCAGTTAACTTTTATTAGGTGTTGTTCCGTGAAGCACTTCTGGATGTTTTCCAAAACTACTCCATTAAGAGAAGGTGGTTTGGCATTTATAACTCCTTCACCCGAAGTTTATCCGATGAATAATACCTGTTACTATGGAGACATGGGATGCGCGGTGGGGGAAGGGAGAAATTGATTTTTGATTGTCAGTGTTTAAACATATGTGTGGCAATCAGCCCTCTGTTGTATTCATCTCTGAATACTTGGATCCATTGACTTCAGTGGAAACTTGCAAAGGAAGTGAATGGAACCAATGTGAGTTAAAGGATCTACTAGCTGCCTGTCTAATAAAGAAGAATTTCTTCTCCCAAGTGTCATGATGTATGCATCAGCTGTTACATGATATGATCCACATCTATCCCAGACACATATGAGTAGCAAGTGATTCCACTAACTTCTCAACAGGTGACTGTTAGGGATTATTCTGGAGTTATGAAACTATATTCAATGCAGGTATTAATTAAAATTAACTAAAATAATTAAAATTAATTAAAATTATCTTCTTCAGAAAATAAAACCTGTTCACATTTCAACTTCAACTGATACTTTAAAGCTATCGAAGGTGTGGGACATTTTGATTCTGTACCATTGAAACTACGCAAGGGAAAACAATAGATTAATGTAAATTGGTAGATTGGTTTATTATTGTCACATGTACTGAGGTACAGTGAGAAACTTTGTTTTGCATGCCATCCATGCAAATCATTTCATTACAACAGTGCATTGAGGTAGTACAAAGGAAAAGCAATAACAGAATGCAGGATATAGTGTTACAGTTACAGAGAAAGAGCAGTGCAGGCAGACAATAAGGTACAAGGCCAGGACGAGGTAGCTTGTGAGGTCAGGAGGCCATCTTATCTTACAAGAAGTCTGTTCAATAGTCTTATAACAGTGGGATACAAGCAGTCCTGGAGCCTGCTGGTATGTGCTTTCAGGCTCTCGTATCTTCTGCCCAATGGAGGGGGGAGAAGAGAGAATGTCTGGGGTGAGAGGGGTCTTTGATTATGCTGGCTGCTTTACTGAGGCAGTGAGAAGTGTAGACAGAGTCTTGTTCATGTTAATTGCACAAATTGAAACCTTCATGATCAGATCAGGGAAGCCATTAAGTGGTCATCTCCTGTTTTAACACATTGTTAAGGGCATATCCCTGCTACTTAATGCACAGTTCAGGACAGGTCTGTTTTGTCACTTAATATTCTGGCTATTTGTAATTTCAGGGAGCCATCCCTCAACACTGTAACAAAAGAGGTATATTTTGAGTGTCTGGAGTTTGTGCTCAGAAGTTCTTGGACCAGCCATCAGTATTTGAATATTCAAAGGGATTCTGCTAGTTAAGACATGCTACCATTGTAAATATGTAGTTCTACAAAGTTACGTGTCTATGTTCAATATGTTAAAGTTAAGTAGGTTATTATAGCCATTGAAACTGTAGTTAATCATTTATTGTCATCTTTGTGTTTAAAAAAAAATAAAACATTGTGTTGGGAGAGGAGAAACATCTGCTGTGTTCAATAAAGATCTTTTATATCTCCCAGCTATAGCTTCCTCCTGGCTCAGTTTAGTAGTCACAGCAGTGACAATTACATATGGCTGGTTTGGATGGCTCACCATCCAAGTGGATGGAAGATCAATAAAGTGTTTCCCCAACAACAGGACTGAAAGACTGCAGAAACAAATTTGTAACAGGATCAATGAGGTTGCAGTGATTGTAAACAAATGATACTGTCCCATTCATCAGAAAATGAAATTAAATGATGAGTGACCATTGACCCCTTTTATAAATTATTTTAATTGCAGGTAATAGATTTCTATTAGATTTCATGAACAATATTTCCATACTTACTATAATTGCAAATAACACCGGTCCTCTAATGATCCACCAGATGGCCATGTTACGATTTATTGCCCAGCACCTAGTACCCAGAAAATGGTTGTTTTTTTAAAATATAACATCTCAATTTTTGAAACAAACAATCATTACCTTATTATTATTATTAATTTTGTTCTACTTTTTTTTTATCTTCACATGTCTTTTAGTCTCTGATTGTAAATTAGATCATTAGTTTTCATATTGTGATCCCTTTTGCTCTTAGTGCAGAGTTTTCTGTTTATATTGATGTGCAAGTGTGCCAAGTCTCAGGCAGGTTCATATATTTTTTTCTGCTTGGAACACCAGTCTTACTATCACGACAGAAGAATATTACTGTGTGAAACAGTGTGATCAAAACCTTATAGTCAAAAATTGGAAGGTCTCTTCTACATTTGACTGTAAATGGCTGAAAACACCTTGTGATAATCGAATAAACTGCAGATGCTGGAAATCTGAAGTAAAAACAGAAATCGCTGGAGATACTCAGCTAATCAGCCAGCAGTTAGAGTCAGTTGATAATGTATGAAACAGGTCCTTTGACTCATTGACTTCATGCTGATGACGAAGCACCCGTTTACACTAATCCTACCCGAACCCATTTTATTCTCGCCTACATATGCATCAACTTCTCCTCCGATTCTACCACTCAATTATAATAGGGCAATTTCCAGTAGCCAATTAACCAACCAGCCCACACATTTTTTGGATGTGGGACAAAACTGGAGAACCCAGAGGAAAATTACATGATCAGAGGGTCAGAGGGTGAAAGTGCAAATGTCACACAGACAGGACCAGCAGTCAGGATTGAACCCAGATTGCTTCAGTTGTGAGGAAGCAGCTCTACCAGCTACAACACTGTGCTGTCTACATCTATGAAGAGAGAAATCAGTTAATGTTTTAGATTGACGACTTTTCATCAGAACTCCCTCCATAAATTCTGCCTGAGCTGCTGAGTGTTTCAGCATTTTTTTTTATATAGGAAACACCTATTTCTTGGCATATCAACTTAACATTAACCAGGAAATCAACCCAAATGTTTCTTCCAATTGCCATTATGGCCACAATGCATCTAAAATGCATCTCTTTTAACAGAGCTGCTCTCCTGCTGAAAGGTTAAATGACTTCTTTCAAAAGTCAAAAGACAAATAGACTCCCTTGCATGGGTGTTTACCAATGGTAATAGTTAGTTTTCTACAGTTACTTACCCAGCACCTCCCAAACCTGCAAACTTTATTACCAAGAAGGATAAGGTCACTAGGTGCTTGGGAACACCACCACCTGCAGGTTCCCCTCCAAGTCACTCACCAAGCAACAAACAATCTGCTGGAGGAACTCAGTGGGTTGAGCAGCATCTGTGGGAGCAAAGGAGTTGTCAATGTTTCAAGTGATGCAGGGTTTTAACCCAACACGTTGACAATTCCTTTCCTCCCACAGATACTGCTCAACCCATCTGCAGTCTTTGTGTCTCCAAGTTACTCACCATGCTGACTTGTAAATATATCCCCGGTCCTTCATCATTATTAGGTCTAAGTTTTGTAACTCTCTGCCCAAACAGCACTGTGGGAATGCCTTCACCAGAAGGACTACAGCAGTTCAAGAAGGTAGCTCAGTACTGCCACCTCAAGGGAAATCAAGGACAGGCAAAACCTGCTTGCCTTGCCAGTAATACCCACATCCCAAAAATGAATAAAATATTGAATTGTTCTCTCCAATATATTTACATTTCTTACACTGAAGAATATTAAAGGCTAAAACTCATTGTGTAGATCAGTAAAAAGATTGAAAAAAGTAAAAGTTAATTCAATGTAAATCAGTGACTAAGGAATGCCAAACCAAGATTTCACTGTTTAAAGACCTAAATATGGAGGAAAGACTGAAGGAGGAATAGATCTTGAAAATACCAAGGAAATTGTGTGATGAATCTTGGTTGCAATATAGTGAGAAAGTGGGAAGAGGGAGACATTGTGAGACAAATCATTTCCAGTTAGATGTAACTGTGGACTTCAAATAAAATGTTAGTTGGAACAGGATGAAAAGTATAACAAGCCTTGACCTCAGGATAACCTGTATGATTGCAAGAGAGAATAATATTTATGAAGAAATGGAGTGAAAGGGAAAAAGACATGAGGTGAAGGAGGCCTCACCACATTTAATGAAGTTTCTCTTGAATATTATCCAAGAATGTGGGTGTTAGAAAGTTGGAGTCTGTTTCAATAGTTTAAAATATTATCTTAATCCAGTCATTAATTATTTTTCTGTAAAGTCTTACCCTTCATTCTCATAGATAATCTTTGATATTATCCAAGGAATGACAAACAATAGTGGGAACGCTGAAAGACAAAAAAAAACATTTTAACATTATACCAGGGTTACTTACAGAGCTTCATTAAGACTAACTGATCCAAGGTATGAAGGTTCAGCTGAAAAGCAACCCAAGTCAAAGCCAATCATTTTATTCAGCAGATACATCAAGGTTTATATAAGACTGGAGAACTAAATCTAAAGCTCTCTGTTGCCTTAAATGCCAGCTGAGATGGTGGGAGAGCAGAAACCCCTCATAATGCAGGGCTGCCCCAGGATGTCACTTAAACTTACCAATGTGAAAGTGAGGCTAGCCTCTCCACAAACATTTACAAGCAAGTAGTTCCCCCACCCTAAATAAGCTGCAGACAAGTGCTTGGCCTCTCACAGGAAAGCATGGTTTTGTAATGCTCCATTCATTGCAGCTGTGAGAGTTAAAGGGCAACTCACACAGTTGACACAAAAAGAGAAAATGCTGGAAAAAACTCAGCAGGTCAGGCAGCATCTGTGGAGAGAAACACAGTCAACCTAATGGATTTGTAAAGCTTTGTCAGAACTGGGAAAGAGAGAGATGCAAGTTGGTTTTCAGTAGGAGAGAAGTTGGGGAAGGGACGTGTAGAACAAAGACAATGTCCGTGATAGGATGAGTCAAAATGGCTTAATGGGGGTAGTTACCAGCACATTAACTTCTTGGTCTGTGTGATGAGATGTTAATGATAAAGCATTGGGACTTATCTGGCAGGCCAAATTTATACAAGTAGGATCAGAAAAACAGAGCCAACGTGAGATTAAAGTTAGAAAATGGAAAATGTTGGAAAAATAAACAGGTCAGGCAACATCTATAGAAAGAGAAACAGTTAACGTTTCAGATGAAGCGCTCTTCATCAGACTTGAGAAAGAGAGAAATAGATTAGTATAGGTAGTAGCAACATGTGGGTGAGACCGGGGAATTCCTCTGATAGTGAAGACGTGTATCAGATGGTGTCAGATTAAGTTACAATGGCTATGTAATTTGTTGCTGATGTGGTTCTGGCATGCGGGGACATGCCCATCAGGCCAGACTATACACAAGAGGAAGATAAAGGATGGCAAGCAGAAATGGTTCTTCTACAGACAGGAAGAAAAAACATGTTATCTAAAGTTAGGGATTTCAATATTAAGTCTAGAAGACTGCAAAGTGCCCAGACAGAAGATGAAGTGTTGTTCCTTGAGCTTGCTTTGAGTCTCATTGTGACAGTACAGAAGGCCACACACACACAGATCGGAGGAGTGGGGTGGTGAATGAAAGTGGCAGGCAACTTGACGCTCAGGGTTATTCCTGAGGACTGATTTTGATTTTCACACAATTGACAGACTCTTCTGTATTATGCAACGGGACATTCCGGAGGCTGCCTGCTCATTCAGGAAGCTGCTGCTATTGACCACCATGACTTTGCTTCAGATTCCTTGTCTTTTCTTATTTATTACCACATTGCTTTGGGTGCCTCTGTGAAGGTGCTGCTTGATGTGTTGCATGAGCTGTTGCAACAATACAGGAGCCGCAGGCAGTCTCCTCTGGCTCTTTTTCTGCTCTTGCACAACAGAGGTCTGCATCAAGCAGATCTCTGGTTAAGACAATGATGCATGAAGACCATAGGTGGCCTCCATCTCTGCCTCAATGGAAGCAGAAACCTGAACCAGCAGCTGCTGCTTGGAATGTTAATAGTCCCTTGTGCTGAAATGCTCACTAGTTCCAAACTGGATACTGTTTCCCTGGCGCTACATTCTCATTAACTTCTCTTGCACATTGTCCATCAGTCCAAGCAATGCATCAAACATTTCATTATGCATCTGCGTTCAGATTTCCCATCTGTTGCAGTCATCAATTATGCCCCAGGGACATAAAAGGGCAGAACGCTGGTGCAGCAAGTAGAGCCACTGCCTCACAGCGCCAGGGACCCGGGTTCGATCCTGAGCTTGACTGCTGTCTGTGTGGAATTTTCACCTTCTCCCTGTGACCCTATAGGTACATGGGTTGGTAGGTTAATTGGTGACTGTAAATTGCCTCTATTGTTTAGGCAAGCGGCAGAATGTTGGGAGGAGTTGATGAGGAGAATAAAAAATTGAATTAATATAGGATAAGTGTAAATGAGTGGTTGATGGTCAGCACAGGGTTGGTGGGCCAAAGGGCCTGTTTTTGTGCTGTGTACCTCCCTATGACTATAACAGTAATGATGTATAACTGCCTTCCAGTCACTAGCTTCCTTTTGGCTCTAGTCTGATTCCAGCCCACCAGTACGAGGAAATCCTCTGTATGAAATGAACTCCTCTAGCCGAGATTGTTCAGCCTTGTGCCTGCCAGAACCCGAGATATGTGTGTGTGTGTGTGTGTGTCGGTGTGCTTGTGTGTATGTGTCTGTGTATCTGTCTGTGTGTGTACGCATGTATGTGTGTATCTTGTATGTGCGCACATGTGCATGCTTTTCTGTGCTTGTGTATGAGTACAATGGGTATATGTGTGCATGTATGTGTATGTGCATATAGAATGGAGAGGTGTGTATGTTTAAAGTAAGTGCTTGTGTGATCGCTGATGTCTGAAGGGTGGGAATTTTGTGCTGGCTGTCTTTGAAGGCAGTATGTAAAGTACGGTCCAAATGTTAATGCTTCTTGCCGACTTGGGGAATTTCTTGTGGCAATGCTCCCAGCTGTGGGCTGAATCACTGCAGGAGGAAACATAAGTAGCCATCACTTGCCACCATGTCACTCTGGGTGGACTCCTGACACTTTTGATACAGAGAACCTGCCTCCTCCTCGCCACCTCATCCAGGGGATGATGAAGTCATTACCGGAGAAACAGAAGTCGTTCTCCATCCCTTCATGTCATTCCAACCGACAATTCAACTTGTGGCTGAATGGGAAAGCTTCGGGCTGGAGCTCTGACATCAATTAGCACAGAAATGAGTGGAGAGGTGAGCTGAAGTCAAGTGCTAATTGACAAAACTTGCACAGGTTTCCATAAAAAGATTGGGCTGATCTCTCCAAATGTGCAAAGAACTTCAGGTAGGAATAGTGACTATATCTCACATTTCAGTTGCACTGGTATGAATTGGTGTGGGTTAACCATTCTGCACCAGTTGACTACACCTATTTAGGAGCAATCCAATTCCTATACATGGAAAACTAAAATTTCAAATGTCAAAACAGTTTATGGAAGTTGCTCTATTTTCTTCAGAGAACAAATCTCCAGGTAATCTAATAACATCTGAAGTCTTTGGCTTCCACAACGGTTACATTTCCCTCTCATCCTTTGAAGAATAGCTCTGATGCAGAGTCCAGGATTATGTGGTAGGCATTATTTTTACATCAGATGCTTGAAATGCAGAGTGGGTTTATGTCGGAGAAGCATTCGATGGAAGTAAGTCATAGGACAAGCAAAGCGAAAAAAAACTTGCAATTTCTAGAATTCCAAACTATAAACAGAAAATGCTAAAATATTCAACAAGTCAGGTGAAAGGTGTCAGTCTGAGACATTGACTCTATTTTTCTTTTCACAGATGCTGTATGACCTATTCAGCATCACTGGCCTTATATATCTCTTTATAAGACTAGCAAAGGTCATAGAGTTTTTCCAACACTTGAAAGTGAGGGTTAGAATTTTGAAAGTGAATTTAAAATAACCCTGGAGAGAAATGGTGTAATAAAAGTGCAGGCGTATGTGAATAAGACAAGGGTAGTAATACTCTAAACAACAGGTGAAGAAGGAGGAAACCTGTCGTACACACTTGGAGCTGATTCTTGAGTTACCAAAGGCAAAGATTAGACAAGGTGTGTTCTCAGTTTCTGTCTTCATGGCTCTGTTCATCGAACTATTCATTGAACATTCTTGTGAATGTTGTGTATCTGATGCAACGTGCCTGTGATGCTTCTGCAAGGAAGTATTTCATTGCACATGACAATATGCAATGAAAAACTTGTGCATATGACAATAAACTCAACTTTGACTTTGAACATTGGGGACCAGATTTCAAGTTTTATTCTGTGTTAAAGTCAATTTGCATTTATCTCAAATTGCTGATGGTAACAGAACTCTCTGCCTTGATGTATGGTTTAACCACTGGCATTGTCGGCCTTTCCCAAACCTGCAGATCCATAAAGAAGATTGTGAAGATAAAAGGTAGCTGCAGGTGGAGTAATTTACCTCATTTGATTACCAGGGCTATGGGCCTGCGCGTTGTCTATGACCTTTGAATTAGATCTCTGGTGACCTCAGGAGAGCAGGGATAGAGTGGGTCTCAGGCAGTATTGCAATGATGGGAAAAGAGGAGACTCAGTGATATAACAAAAACAAGTGGGAAAGAAGATGAATAAAACCTCTTTTGCTTATCTTGCTACAGCCAATAGTAAATGTACAATGCACAATGTTTAAAAACCTTCTAATATGATCAGGACAAAAACCAGACCAGATTTCAGTCTGACCAGACCTGAGTCCCCGTGTACTTCAGCACTAAATTAGGAAAGAGCTCCATAGTATATTGGGGGCGGGGGGGGGGGCAAATAATTTTCTGTGGGGGTGGTGGGAATATCAAAGTATCATACACAAGTAAGGATATAGAATTGTTACTGCTTTTCACAAACACGGGATACCTATGGACCTATAAAGCAAATTAAATATTCTTAAACAAAGCAGATTCACTTTTCTGTTGAAGGGGAATGTGGTTGCACATTTACACACTGCATGGTCCCACAAACAGAAATGATTTGCTAAACATATAATCTGTTTCAATGTTTCTGCTTGAGGAGTAAGTACAAAAGAGAACACCAGTGAGAACTCTCCTGCTCTTCTTCAGAATAACACCATGCGATATTTCACATCCGACATTGAGGTTCTTATCTGCAAGGTGACAGAGCAAACATCTCTGCACCAGTACCACGTACCATGAGGTCCAAGCATTGGAATGGGGCTTGACTCTGTAATCTGATCCACACCCAGAGTGACCATTGAGCCAATGCTTCCTTGAGAGACATTTGTATGGTTTTCACAGTCCCCATAACATTTACATCACCAAGAAATTATTGAATTGCATCAAGGGAAGCCAAAGAAAGAAATTTTGTCTCGCTCTGAAAAAGGCAGCAGCTGATTATAGCAGGAAAAATAATTTTAAAGGCAGCAGTGAAGAGGAGATACATAATTCAGTTTTGAACTTGAGTTTCACTTACCCCATCCTATCAGGACATACTGTTTTAACAAACTTTTCTCCGATAAGACTGCCAGGACTATCAGTTTATGAAGGTAAATACCTTCAACCAATAGCCAGAAGAAGGTTGCTCCAATGAAATAGTGCATAAAAACCTGAGCCACCTTGCATCCATTTGAAGCCTGGAAAAAAGGAAGTATAACCTTCAATAACGAGTATTGCAATGAGACCCTAACATGGGCTACAAGAAATTCAGGTGCAACTCAATAGTTTTTGGCACTTGTGAATCTTGTTTATGTGGACACTGCAGAAACAATAAGCAAATCTGGGCAGGCTGATTTTCCAGATGATTATTTGCTTAATGCTACTCAGGTATGCAGCTACACCTTAACACAGCTGAGGACAAATTGTTTGCTTTATTTTGTGAAACATGGCTGACTGAGCAAGACCCAGAATAAAAGAGAAACAAAGGACTGCAGATGTTGGAATCTAGATGAAAAACATGATGATGCTGGAGGAACTCAGCAGGCCAGGCACCATCCGTGGAGAAAAGCAGGCGGTCAACGTTTTAGGTCAGGACCCTTCCTCAGGACTGAAGACTGGGCTTTCCCTTTTCCCATTTTCAGTCCTGAGGAAGTGTCCTGACCCAAAACCTTGACCGCCTGCTTTTCTCCACAGATGCTGCTGTCCTGCTAAGTTCCTCCAGCGTCATCGTGTTTTTCACTCAGAATGAAAGCTTGAAAAGAGGTAATTATTGTTCAGGTGACCCCAGGCTTAGGAAATTTAAAAAAAACTAAGGAATTTTAAATTCTATTCCTATAAGTGGCAAGTATATTCCAGGACCTTTTATCATAGTGTCACTCTCTATAATTTTATTTTAAATATATTGATGAGTGAAAAAAAGAATGTTCCAATCAGAATCTTTCTTCCCAGGATAGAAATGTCAAATACTAGAGGACATGCATTTAAGATGAGAGGGGGGAAGTTTAAAGGAGATGTGTGGGGCAAGTTTTTTTTTTACACAGAGAGTGGTGGGTGCCTGGAATAGGCTGCCAGGGGTAGTGCTGGAAGCAGATACGATAGTGGTGTTTAAGAGGCTTTTAGATAGACACATGAATATGCTGGGAATGGAGGTGTATGAATCATGTGCAGGGAGAAGAGACTTAGTTTAATTTGGTATCATATTTGGTCCAGACATCGTGGGCTAAAGGTCCTGTTGCCGTGCTGCACTGTTCTATGTTCTATGTTCAAAAAATTAGCTTTAATGGACTGGAACTTTTTGAAGTGGTGTGGTACTGGCTCATTGTCGTGCTTGGCACTCTAGGTGTATCACTTTTGGTAAGACCTAACCGTACAGTAAAATATGTAGTGATACAAAGAAATGTTTGAAGTGTTTATTGTTTGTAAGGGAGCACCACCAGTAACACTTGTTGTTTAGAGCTGTCAAACTTGTACTGGAGAATAAAATCCTCTGCATCATTGATTATTCTATTAAAATCAATAGTGAATCAGGTGGCAAATGTTAGTTGTAGATTTATTCCTTTTAAAAAACATCATTTCATTTGGGATATTGAACACTCATTAGAGCAGCAACTATATAAACTGAAAGAGTGGAGAAGGAGAAAGTTATAGATGGAGAGATAGTCTCTGACAGAAAATAAAGGCCAATTGACAGGTATCATTGCAATTATATTGTTCTAGAGTAGTTTAAAACTCAGCTTCAGAAGACATTGGATATAAGCAGATATTTATCATTTACCTCAGTGTCAAAAAATGATTTCCATCCCATTTCATCATCTGGGTGTTTTGAGTAAGCGTTTTTCAGAAAAATATCTTTTATGAGGACTGCCAGAGCTCTCAGAATAAAGGAAGCAAATAAATTGATATGAATGTAATTCCGAGTGCAATGCAACCTCCTACAAATAAAAGGAATAGAAACACAGGTTACTCATTTATCCCTTAAATTGAAGCTGGATAAGAATATATTTTCTACACAGAGACAAAAAAAAAGCATCCCCTTAGAAATGGAAACATTCATGTATTCCAGTATTTGTGCATGTGCTCCAGTATGTTCACTATCACAGATACATAGAGGGGACCATACCCTTGGTTGCCACTCCATTCAACAGCTACTGGACCTTCTGTATGGTCTGAACAGGTGTAATGAAATAATTTCACATGAAAATGCTTGGACTTTTGTTTAACAAGAAGGATACTTGCATTGTCGCAAAGTGTTATTGAGAGTGTTTTCTAGAACTCATCATTCCCTAGATCAAAATATTGTATATACATCTAAAAAAAGGTGTTTGATTTGGTCCACGGATATGAAATTGGATGCATTAAAGGTGAGAGAGAATTTGGAAAAGTAGAAACAAATGGTGGCATGATAGTCGACTGGGAATAAAGGAAAAAAAATCAAAGATTTATTAAGATATTGGATTCAAGCTGATTGGTTAATACAATTAGGGAAAGGGCAATGGATCAACAGTGGAAAATCTTCAGATATATGAAGGGTATGATAATGAACAGATAAACACTATTGTACAAGGAGAGGTGGAGTTAAGGAATAAACTTCCATACATAAAAGGATTGAAACTAAATTGCAAATGAAAACGGGGTTAACTATACGAAAGGAAAGTGAGACAACACAGAAAGTTGTAGGGAGGAGAAGATTAGCTTTAACCAACTAAAAGAGAATAAAGAAAAAAGGGAGCTGAGGAATAAATAGAACTAAGAATGTTCTTATTGATTTGCAAAATGAAAACAAATAATTGTGGAGAAGGTAGACCTGATCAAGCATGAAAGTCCATTGCAGATAGAACGTACTTTATATCAGTCTTCATAAATGAGGGTGAAAGTGGAAGCTGGATCTGGAATAGTTATTGCGGGTAACTAAAACAGGGTATGGTCTGAAAACATTAGTTACTAAGCCATTAATTTCTGATGGTATGAATGCTGTTTTGTTTATTGAAGTCAGAGAGGACACAATGGAATCAATGGCCATAACTTTTTCAGTTCTCCTAATTGAACCAGGAGACAAACAAATGGAACATTTTTGTTCAAAAAAGAAGGGGATAATTTGGGTAACTATAGATGAGATAGTTTCATGCCACTTAAGGAAAACTTAAACTCTTTGAATCAGTAATTCAAGATAAAATCTGTGAGCATTTTGAATACAGCCGGTAGAAATTAATCAAAGAAGGCTTTTGTTCAACTCATTTCTTGGAAGAAATGACAGAGGGAATGGATGAAGGGAATGCAGCAGATACTGAATATATGCAGATTTTCAGTAGGCGTTTGATAAGGTGTCTTACAGGAGGCTTCTTGTAAAAGTATCAGTTTGATTCAGCTAAAGAGAGAAGAACTACTGGCAAACAGAAGCACCATTAAAGGTTCCGGGAAGACCTCATAAAGATGACTTAAATGTTTTGCCATGAAAAATTACATCCTAAAAAATTGTCTGTACTTATTTTCTGGCATTAACTGTTTTGTAAAGCTAAATCAAGTTACAAACTTCATTAGCACCCATATGAGAACTGTACATTTGGGCTCTCTCAGCAATGCTACTTTCTGACAGTTCTGAACTCAGGAGGAAGATGTTCAAGAGTCAGACAAAAAACAAGCAGCATTCTTTCAACAAGTAGGCAGCTTTGCTGGGAAATATTTGCATACTCCTTAAATGGAGGGGGCTGGAGGTAGAGGTGGGTGGCAGAGTCTGTTTAGGGAAATCTCAATGCACAGGCTTCTGAAGAACTATGTAGTGAGGAGGGAACCTAAGAGGAGGTTGGCTTTAGTCATAGAGTCATACAGCATGGAAACAGGCCCTTCAGCCCAATTCATCCATGCTGACCAGGATGCTCATCTAAGCTAGTCCCATTTGCTCACATTTGGCCCATATCCCTCTAAACTTTTCCAATCCATGTACCTATCCAAGTGTCTTTTAAATGTTGTTAATGTACCTGCCTCAACCACTATCTCTGGCAGCTTGTTCACCACCCTCTGCATGAAGAAATTGCCCCTCAAGACCCATTTAAATCATTCCCCTCTCACCTTAAACCTATGCTCTTTAGTTTTGATTCCCTTTCTCTGGGAAGAAGACTGTGTGCATTCAATCTCTCAATGCCCCTCATGATTTTATGCACCTCGAGAAGGTCACCCCTCAGTCTCCTATGCTTCAAGGAATAACATCCTAGCCTGTCCAATCTCTCCCTATAATTCAGGCCCTGAAGCCTGAGTCTGAATGTGTCTATCAGAGCATGACTGCCCATTAGGAACGTAAGCACTGTTGGGAGACCCATTACTCAGCCAGATTTTTCACTCCAGGGATAAATGAAACAATTTCATTTAACAAAAACAGAAGGATCCTCATTTTGCCAGTTCAGCAAAATGTCATATATGGTGTATATTATGTGGCAAAGGCAGTCTGCAAGGATCCTGAGGTACTGAGAGTGAAGGTGCACTTTGAGACAAATAGAGAAACGGATCTGAATTAGTACTATTGGTGTTCAGAGATCACAGAGAAGTTGCAAGTAGCAAAAAAGAACTTGAATAGATTGACCTAAACTGGGATCCTGTCCTCACACACCTAGACAGTTTCAATATGTTTCCATTGAAATCTCAGTATGTAGAGTTATCAACAAAAATCTGACATGAATAAAGGCTTTTCCATGGTTATCAGATCAGAAAAAAACACACAATTGGAGAAAGGTATCTAATGACGTGAATCTACAAGACCTAAATATGTTTAGACTTTCTTCTTCTGATGACTTGACTGAATTCCTGATTTCCAGGAAGAAAAGGAACTAAACTATCAGTGGGTCATGTAATCCCCCAGGAAGTTGAACTGAAACCATCATCCCTGACTGGTCATGTGACGTTCATGTATAGCTGTTTTCTAAAAAGTTGAAGCTGGCCTGCTTGGATAAATTTGACCGCATTATTTCCGGGAATTGCAGATTTTGCAAGGAAAGTGAGACTCACGGCTGATTTAATTTTCCCTCTCAAACCCATTCTCCTGCCTTCTCCCCGTAACCTTTGATGCCCTTACAAATCAAGAACTTATCAACCTCCACTTTAAATATACCCAATGACTTGGCCTCCACAGCTGTCTGTGGCAATGAATTCCACATATTCATCACCCTCTGGCTAAAGGAATTCTTCCTCATCTCTGTTCTAAAGGGATGTCCTTCTATTCTGAGGCTGTGTCCTCTGGTCCTAGACTCTCCCACTACTGGAAACATCCTCTCCACGTCCAGACCTTTCAATATTCGGTAGGTTTCAATGAGACTCCCCCACACCCCTCATCCTTCTAAATTCCAGCAAGCACAGGCCTAGAGCCATCAAATGCTCCTCATACATTAACCGTTTTGTTCCTGGAATCATTCTTGTAAACCTCCTCTGGACCATCTCCAATGCCAGCACATCTTCCTTAGATATGGGGCTCAAAACTGCTCACAATACTCCAAATGTGGTCTGACCAACACCTTATAAAGCCTCAGCATTACATCCTTGCTTTTATATTCTGGTCCTCTCGAATTGAATGCTAACATTGCATTTGCCCTCCTTACTACCAACTCAACCTGCAAGTTAACATTTAGGGAATCCTGCACTAGGACTCCCAAGTCCCTTTGCAGCTCCGACTTTTGAATTCGCTCCCTGTTTAGAAAATAGTCTACATCTTTATTCCTTCTATCAAAGTGCATGGGCATACACTTCCCTACGCTGTATTTCATCAGCCACTTCTTTGCCCATTCTCCCAACCTGTCCAAGTCCTTCTGCAGACTCCCTGCTTCCTCAACACCACCCGCCCCTCCACCTATCTTTGTATCATCCGCAAACCTGGCCACAAAGCCATCAATTCCATCATCCAGATCATTAACATATAACATGAAAAGTAGCAGACCCAACACCAACCCCTGAGGAACACCATTATTTACTAACAGCAAACCAGAAAAGGCCAGTCTTTGCCTTCTGCCAGTCAGCCTATATTCTATCCATGCTAGTACCTTTCCTGTAATACCATGGGCTTCTACCTTGTTTAGCAGCCTCATGTGCAGCACCTTGTCAAAGGCCTTCTGAAAATCCAGGTAAACAACATCCACTGACTCTCCTTTGTCTATCCTACCTGTTACTTCCTCAAAGAATTCCAACAGATTTGTCAGACTAAATTTCCCCTTAAGGAAACCATGCTGACTTTGGCCTATTTTATCATTGTTTTCAAGTACCCCAAAACCTCATCCTTAATAATGGACTCCAACATCTTACCAACCACTGAAGTCAGGTTAACTGGCCTATAATTTCCTGTCTTTTGCCTCCGTCCCTTCTTAAAGAGTGGAGTGACATTTGTGATTTTCCAGTCCTCTGGAACCATTCCTGACTCTTAGGGATTCTTGAAAAATCATTACTAATGCCTCCACAATCTTTTCAGCTGCCTCTTTCAGAACTCTGGGGTGTAGTCCATCCGGTCCAGGCGATATCCAACTTCAGACCATTCAGCTTCCCAAGCACCTTCCCCTTAGTAATGGCAACTACACTCACTTCTGTTCCCTGACTCTCTCAAATTTCTGGCATGTTGCTGGTGTCTTCCACAGTGAAGACTGACGTAAAATACTTACTCAGTTCGTCCGCCATTTCTTTGTTCCCCATTACTACCTCTCCACCATCATTTTACAGTGGTCTGATGTCCACTCTTACCTCTCCTTTACTCTTTATATATCTGAAAAAACTTTTTGTTTCCTCTTTTATATTATTGGCTCACTTACCTTCATATTTCATTTTTTCCCCTATTGCTTTTTTAGTTGCCTTCTGTTGGTTTTTAAAAGCTTCCTAATCTTCTCGCTTCCTACTAATTTTTGCAATATTTTGTGCCCTCTCTTTTGCTTTTATGCTGTCTTTGACTTCCCTTGTCAACCACGGTTGCCTCATCCTCCCTTAAGAATGCTTCTTCTTCTTTGGGATGAACTCATCCTGCATCCTCCAAGTTATCCCAGAAACTCCTGCCATTGCTGGTCTACTGTCATCCTTGCTAGGGGGTCCCCTCCCAGTCAACATAGGCCAGCTTCTCTCTCATGCCTCTGTAGTTATCTTTACTCTATTGTAATACCGATACATCCAATTTTAGCTTCTCCTTCTCAAGCTGCAGGGTGAATTCTAACATATTATGATTACTGCATCCTTAGGGTTCCTTTAGCTAAGCTCACTAATCAAACCTGGTTCATTGGACAACACCAAATCCTGAACTGCCTTTTCCCTAGTAGGCTTGACCACAAGCTGCTCTAAAAAGCCATCTAGTAGGCATTCTACAAATTCCTTCTCTTGGGATCCTGTACCAACCTGATTTTCCCAATCTACATGCATTTTCCCAATCTAAATCCCCCATGACCACTGTAACATTGCTCTTTTTACATGCCTTTTCTATCTCCTGTTGTAATTTGTACCCCACATCCTGGCTACTGTTCGAAGGCCTGTATATAACTCTCATCAGGGTAATTTTACCCTTTGCAGTTTCTTAACTCTGCCCACAAGGATGGGTGAAACATATAATGTTGTTTGAGATAACATGAGTTAAAACTAAATGCACAGGTTCTGTGCATGTTTGGCAGCAATTGGTGTAATACAGCCTATTATATTGTTCATAATTTCTTGGGGCATAGAATGAGTCCATTCAGCCTATTGAGTCCATGCCACCTCAGAGCAATCCCATTTACCCACATGTTCCTGTAACCGATTCTCCCTCAGATGCCCATCAACAATTCCCTGATTCTCCTGCCATTCCCCTCACTAGGGGTAACTTACAATCGCCAATTAACCTGCTAGCACACCTTTGGGATGTGGGTGGAATGCAGTGCACCCAGGGGAAACCCACACGGTTACAAGGAGACTGCTCAAGCTCCACACAGACAGCACTCAAGTTCAGGGTCCAACCCAGGTCACTGGAGCTGTGCAGCTGCAGCACTAACTGTGTCGTCCTGCTAATAATCTCTTGATGCTTTTGAGTAAAGTAGATTTTTATCTCCAAAGTCTTTGTCGTGTTGTCTGTTCCACGTGTCTGAATCCTGAAATGTGTGACACTGGGCATATCCAAATTTGTACATCTTACATAGAAGAAGTGGCGTCAAAAACCTTCTCCCCCACCTTCACAGGAAGCACCCTCTGATCAACACTTCTTGAAGGAGAATCCTTCCACAACACTGCCCAGTTGTTGGAACAGTACTGGTTGTATTATGGTGTGACCCTTCAAGTACTGCTTTCTGAAGACCCAGCTGGAAGGAAAGGTGAAGGTGCCACTTTCCATCTCTTTGGCAGTTTGTCTCTCTCCTGCTTTGTACCCATTTCTCATCTGATGACCATGCAACTCCCTGCCCCTGCAGGATTTCTCCTGGCATTTGTTACCATTGATTATTATGGAGGGTGGGGGGGAGACCCGTTGAAACTATTTGAGTGTGTGGTGACGGATCCTATTTTGGGTGAGTTGATTTGAGGTTTGTCTATGATCTCTGAAAGCCATAAGCACCAACTCAGACAAGTGCTTGCATTGCTCTCAACGTCAATGTCAAGGCATCCCTCACTCTCAGAAACTAGCCTTAGGATCCTTGTAGGCTATCTCTGTTGATATATGCTGCATATGACGCTATTTTGCTGCTGACTGTAGACGAGTATAATAGACATGGTGGGCCGAATGGCCTGCCTCTATGACTCCACTGCTTTATCACTGCTGCACTGTAGGATTCCAATAAGAAACTTGTGGTGTATTCTACCTTTGTAAGTAAGAGATATGTCTGACCCTTTAATGTTCATTTTAAGCCTTCAGTGTTATTAAAAATTTTTCTTCAGGGAAGAAGTGGTGTCATTAACACCAATATGGTCAAAAATCTTGCCAGGAACAAATTTTGGACAATGCACTACAATGGATATCATCTGGGCACCAGGAAGCCAATAAAATAGCGTGAAGGCAAGTTCCTCTACCAAGAAAAAAAATCACCTTACCAGTGACTGGCAATTAACTCCAATTAAAACTTGTAAGATTCATTAATGTAAAATTCACTTGGATTTTTGGACATTATGCAGAGGAGCTTCTAGGCCTGTATCTTTTAAAGGAAAAATGACTCAACATTTGAACTAGAGGAAGTTAAATAAATGGGGAAAGGGCAGCACAATGTGTTCAGGTTTACATTGCTCCACATGCATAGTTAAACTCGGCAAAAATGGTTTTAGTTTGCACAGCGTAAGAAACAATTTTCTGGTGTCATTAAGGTAAGATATGTCATGGCTAAACAACAGAACTCAGATTTCCAAGTTATAGAAAGAACTTTCATTTATATAACACCACACAGATTGTTTTACATGTGATGCAATTAAATATTGCCTTAAATAGTAGGATCAGTACCACTCAAACCTTAAGACGTGTAAGTGATTCCTTACACCATAGTCTTTATAATATCATAAAATATTATGGCTTTGTGCCATTTCTTCATTCTCCCTGTTTTTCATCTCTGTTTTCATGCCCATGGCATTGTCATGATAGATACAATGGAAAGTTTATATCTTTTTACAACACATCATTAGGGTGGAAGTGATATTAAACATGTGTTTCAGTCAGATATAGCAGTTTAAGTTACTGGCTGATGCAAGGGATATCATATAATACTAAATATTTGTGCCATGCAATGATATCAATAAACCTTTGCCTCCATAGTTTAACCAAACCAAAGGGACAGTGCAACGTAAACCTATAATATTATCCCAAGCACATTCCACAAGTGTTTAACAAGTAATATGAATGGAGAACAAACCTAAGCCACAGCAGTATCAATATGGCCAATGAAAGTGAGGACAACGAGATTGAGTAACCCACGGTATAGATCAATTGCAGGGTTTTCAGTAACCTATGCTGCTTTTTTCTGCAAAGAAAAGATATGACACAACAACACAATACATGGTTATTAAAAGCAATAGGAATGCTTGTCTGTAGTGACAAAGTAACTGGGAATGTATTTCCAGCTTGGTAGATACACACCTTTTCTTTTCATATGCATATTGAGAAATCTAAGTAAAAGTCAGTTTTATAATTATACTACATCTTGAGATATGAGCATTGCTAAAAAAAGAAGTCACTTATTACCCAACCCAGTGAAAGGAGCTGCTGAACCTCCTTCTTAAACAATCACAATCTGTACACTTAGGGCCCATCTACAATGATGTTAGGTAGGACATTCCAGAATTTTGGCCAGGTGACAACAAACTAACGGTTCAAGTCAGGATAGTGTGTAACTCTGAGGAGAACTTGAATGTGATGGTCTTCCTTTGCATCTGCTGCCCATATATTTCTAGGTAGTGGAGTTCTCATATTTAGGGAGCCACAAGGTAAGCTGCTGTTCATTGAATTTCCTCTCTGAGTTGCTGAATGCATTCATGTGACTAGTCCAGTTTTGGTTCAGTTTAATGGTGACCTCCCCTGGGATCTAAGTGGTGGAGAGCTCAATGATAATGGTGTATTGAATGCTGAGGGTAGAGTTCTCTAAAGGAGATTTTAATTGGTAGTCAAGTGCACATATGTTACTTGCACGGTCCTGAATGAAAATAGTGAGAGAGAAGAGGAAGTTTGGCAAATGGTTAGGAGATTGAATGGTGATCTTTAGGCTGCTGAATTACACAATTCTAAAGTCATCAGAGAGAATGATTTAGAATATGAGAAAGTGGAATAAATTCTAACAACATTGCTGAAGTTAGCCTCTGTGGAAAAGTATTCAGGAAGTTTTTTTTATTTGAGGAAGAATAACGCTGTAAGTTCACAATGGCAACATCCTGGGTAACTTTCAGAGACATGAATCACAGCAGGGAATCTCCAACACATCAAAGAAACCTTGAATAACACATGAACATGCATAGGCAACAGGTGGGGATCTACTAAATCAACATATACCCAGAAAATACTTTCAACATGTGCAAATTATTCAATAATTTAAATCTTCTGCAATTATGTTATTTTGCAAACATATAAATATTTGCTAAGCACGTTCTTACCAAGATACTGATCATTATTTCACTACCAGGACATTGCTTGGATTGAAGGATTCACCAGGATGTTGCCTGGATTGGAGGACTTTAGTTATGGGGAGAGATATGATAGGCTAGGTTTGTTTTCACTGGAGCAAAGGAGGCTGAGGGGTGACCTGATGTAAGATTATGGGAAGCCGAGATATTCAAGATCTTCTTCCCATGGTAGGTGGATCAAATACAAGAGGGCATAGATTTAAGGTGAAAAGAAACAGTTTTAAAGTGGCTCTGACTGCATAACAATGGAACAGAACATCATCAGAACCTCATAGGAGCCTTTACAGTTAGGGAGCATATTTCAACCAAACTGTACAGCAAATGAGGTTCAGAGTAACAGAACTAATTTAGGATGAGTTAGTAATCTCATGAGAGACAAAGAGAAAATCTGAACAGATTCAATTTATTTTAAAAAAATCAGATAAACTGCCTAAAATATGCAGTGTAAACATTGGTGCTGAAGTAAGATGAGCATTTTCAAAGGTGTTGAAAGGTTAAATACCAGACAGAATCATAGATTTCCTTAATCTTGCTATAATGATATTCTGAACTAATCAATGTTTTTGGTCCCGTAATACCAGTGCTAAGATGGGGTCTACACATAGAATAGTTTTAAATCTTGAAGACAAAGTAAACAGGAATTCCTAACATTACAAAGATTCTGCTGACATACATTTTGCTGGATATCCTGGCTGTCTTCGTTACATTCAGAATGATCCCTCCAGATAACAGTAGAGTTTGAGAAGGTCAACCAACTTCCATTGTCCAGGCAGTACCTATAGACCCTCTTTGTACTGCCTGCAAGGAAGGAAAATGATGTAAGCCAAGGTGTAGATAGAAGGCAGCAATGTTGCACTTTAAAACCTCATAGATTATTGGCTGAAACTTGATGGAGTGAGAAATTGAAGGTTGAAGACCCCGAGAAAATATTAGTCACCTTGAACAGTACTGATCATCTGATGAGTCAGAAAAGGGTTAATCTTTTTCTTTACTTTCCTTCTTTTCTCAGGAGATTAAGTGGTTTATGGTGTGAGAGGAGGAGGGCAGGGGCAGGAGGCAGGTGTGAGTTGTTTAATCATATTACAACAACTGTTATGAGGTACGGGCTCAACACCACAGACCAACTGCCTTTTTCTTGACCATTGGCCATTATTATATGTAGTTGATCCAAATTACTGACTAAGAAACTATTCTGCAGGTAAAATCCTTAGTTGCTGAATATATCACCTGGTAATGAGCATATGGACTTAGTTCACCTGATCTGGGGCAGCAGTTATGAATGGGGCCATGCCTACCTTTCAAAAATATACCAATGGTTCTCAACTGCTAGAATGTTGGCGTGTGTTCATGTGTTGTTTAAATGCTTCATTAGCCTGTCTGCATTCCTGATGAAGGATTGAGGTATCACATGTGGAGAATGGTAAGTTACGTCGTAGGAAATACTGCTCTTTAGCAGCTTCTGCAGAAGACAATAAGGCACTGAATCTTTGCATGGCCAAGCTGTACAAATACAAAATGCAGCTAAGGGGTTTGTGCATACTGTCACATAAGGTTAGCTGATGGCTTCAGACAGAACTAGAGGTGGAGGCGATTCAAGATTGGTGGGAAGCAGGGGCTGGTGTGGCATAGCTCTCCAAACTTGTTTTATTTCCTGTCCATACATGTGTGGGACTGATATATTTTACACCAATGCATAAAGATGAACTTTAACGCTGCCTTTTTTTTGGAATTATTTACATAATTAACCAATTCAATGAAGTTAGCCAATCACAATGCAGAATTTTGGAACACTCATGCAGATGAGAAGCTATGAAAGGATACTGTATGATTTGAACATCACATTGATGGTATAATGTTCAAAATTTGGGGAAAAGTTGACATTTTGATGTTGCAGATCAAATGCACTTTGAGGAGACTGCACACTGAAACTTCAGGGTGCCGTACATTGCAGTGGTGGGATGGTTTATCAGTCCATTGAGGATGGTATCACTCAATTCCAGGCCTTATTGGGAAGGGAGAAAATCAAATACACAGTTAATGCTAGGCTGCCTTCTGTTTCTTGCATGAGTGATCATTGCTACAAAGTTGGCAATTGCTTAAAGCCAGCATTTGGCCCAGACTCAGTTGGAACAGGAAGGGAAATCCAATCGAGAGATGCATTGTTTTCCTAAGAGGCAGAGGGAAGACTGAAAAGGTCCAAGAAATAATGCAAAAAAATTACCTGGTTTAATCCAAGGAAGATACCACGGACAGGGTTCTGACACATTCCCCGGGTATGATGCTGGCCAGCAGACAAACTGATCAAATGTTTCATTACAAAATATTCCTAGTGGAAGCAAACATGTGTCAATTATTCAAGCTGTGACAAACAAGCTGTTTCTAAAAGTATTATTCAAAGTATAAATAGGAAACATGGTTTTACTAGTGCTGAACTTCAAGATCTCATAGATTTTGGAAGAGATAAGATATCTTTATTAGTCACATGTACATCGAAACACACAGTGAAATGCATCTTTTTGCGTAGAGTGTTCTGGGGGCAGCCCGCAAGTGTCGCCACGCTTCTGGCGGCAACATAGCGTGCCCACAACTTCATAACCCGTACGTGTTTGGAATGTGGGAGGAAACCGGAGCACCCGGAGGAAACCCATGCAGTCACCAAGAGAGATTTTATTGGTGAGGATTCACCTCCATTTTCAAGTGAAGCGAGATTTGAAATTGTCAGTGTGAATCCTAGTAAGGGGGCTTCCCAGCATAAACTGCAGTAGTTGGCAGGAATCTCACCAAAATCCCATTTGGATATCTATTATTTACTTGCATTACATCAATTGCAGTGCACTGCATTGCTAAATAAGACACTGAATTAATACATTTAGTTTGTGTTTATTAAGGTGACGGACCTATCTCTGGTGCTCAGAAGTGCTTCCATACTAAACATTCAATTTCAGTGCCCTTAGATAATGTGTTCATTTTAGATTGAATTAAGCATTAAGCATGAATATGTCAATAAACCACAACCAAATGGAAAATAAGGGATATTATTTCTAACTTGAATTGTTACATCACTGATTAGGCCATTAATCATCTTGATTTATATTAAAATATTTTTAACTACAGTGCAAGAATCATTTGAGATTTAATTTTATTTTGCTTTTAAGTCTTCCATGAAAATAATAGTCCAACTTTTAACTTTGGCTTTTGTTCCCTAATTTTAGGTTGAGTTTTAATCTGGGAGGAAAGTTTGATTAATAATTTAGTTAGTGCTCTCAATAATTTTGCACTAATCCTTTGAAGAACTTCTAATATTTCCCTTGCACTCCCAGTCTCGGCAGCTCCCAATGACTCACACATCCAGTGATGTTGAGAACTAATAATTGGAGGGCTGAACTAATTTTATTCATATGTCTCAATTTCCAACACCTGCTTCAAAAGCTATGGACTCCCCAATGTTGTTTCACCTCTGCAGTGTATTTTAATTTTAGTCTCACCTACTTCTCTCAAAATCGGATTGTATTCAGTGTTCATAAGTAACTCAGTTCACCCTTTTTAACTTGGTTGATTAAAATGCAATAGTAGTTCCTCTCATTTTACCACCTAAAGCATTCAAAAAGGAACCACAATAATTCCTTATTTAGCTAGCATGGTGGACTGTGGTACAATGGTCAGTCTGAAGGGAAATGAAAATGGACCAGTAAATGCCTGAGCAAAAACTGATGGAGTGAACTACTTTCTTGCTCCATGTTCTTGTAATTCTCAAATCACTGATTAATTAATTCAAAGGTATCCACAGCAACTGAGGTTATTTTTCAGTCATTTGTTAGACTCAAGCTACAGATTCACAGATGTTACTCCAGCAGTGCACCATCTCAACTCCTTAACCCATTTATTTTTCAATGCCATTGAGTAGCAGGATAAGTGCCAAGAACACCAAAGATAGTTTATTCCCAAATGAATTGATTAATTTGTAAGGAATCACAAAGGGAGGCAAAAGAATCCTTTGAGAAAGATCTGTGAGTTCCTTGTTTTGGATTATTTTGTCTGAGGTAAATGAGGAAATCAATCCATCAAGCTGAATCTCTGGGTAACATCATAACCAAATAATTAAGGCAAGAACAACTTTGAAAGTATAACCTATTTCTGCAAAATTTCACTGCTCTGATAAATCCTTTAATAAATATTTAATATTACACTATTTTTTAATCTAAAGTTTTCAGGTATCATTAATCAACAACTCTGAATTGAGAATTACCATTTAGACAATGAAGCTGCTCTCTTTCTGGAGTCCATCCATGGCTATTTTGTCATGGGCTTCCCAAACAGTAAGTGGAAAGTGAAACTCTGTCTCCAAGATAATTCCATTAGCTTCCCTGAAAAGAAGAGCTTCTGGTCTCTATCTATCCTCCATCATATCTCTCAAGAGATACTGATCTAAATCCTTATAGATACATCTGTGACCTATGTTCTGTGACCTCTGCTTTTCTTCAGGAACAATTTACAGACTTAATTGTTAATTACAAGCAATAATGAGGTGTGATTATTTGCAGAATTTAGTGAGGTTTGTTTGGGATTGGATTTGTCATTGCTGGATTTCTGGGTGAGGTTTACCAAGCATTTGTTAAGCAATGATCAAATTTTCATCAGAAGGCAGTGGTCTGGCACTGGAAGTTTCTTTATTGGCTCTGACTGTAACACAAAATCCAACATACAAAAGAGTCATGACAGACATTGTATTGATAGAAGATTGTATGTACAATGATGACACCTGCTGGACACACACAGTGGATAGTCCTTTCCCTCAATCAGCACACAGCATTGGTTTATTGCCTGCACTGTCAAACTGGAGCTGTGTAATTGGTGAAGGAAGAGGGAGGAGGAGGGGAGAAGGACTCTCAGGAGACAATACATTCTCAGGGTCTTGAGAGAGTAATTCCCCTCTTTCCCTCTGAACTTGAAAGGAAAATTGTGTAACATTCCTGTGGTTCACTAAGAATATCCTAACTGAAATGTGCCCCCTGCTCTAGCCAGATCTCCAGCATTGGAGCATTACTGTGGCCGTTGATGGAACCATCGCCACGAGCTGTTATGTGTCACATTCCTTACAAGCTGAAGGTGGAGATATGCGGAATATGTGTTTGACCATCCAGTGATGTCTAAGGGAAGTAACTGATGTATTCTGCTCAGAGAACATTGCTGGAATGCAGAAGGTGGTGTGACTGCAAGATTACAAGCTTCACAATGTAGCAGGATGCCATTGATTACATGCATGTCATTTCGTGGGTGCCGCTGGTCAGCTTCAGAATGTACCACAACTGGAATTAATTCCATTCCCTCAACCATGGAGCTCAATGTGCAGTATATCTGCAGTAGTCATGTTACCTTCATACTCTGCTGGCCAGCTGCATTTGCTTACTTTTCAGCTGACTGGCAAGACCCGCCAACTGGCGGCATCCCAGCTTCTGAGTCAGACAGTGGTGGGTTCAAGTCTCACTCCAGACAGCTGTAGGCAAAGACTACAGCACAGGGATTGCTGAGGGAGCGCTGCGCTGTCAGAGGCTCTATTCTTCAGATGAGGTATTAAACTGAAGCACCATCTGCTGTATCTGGTGGCTATGGTGTTCGTACAGAGAAGAACAGGGAGTTAAACCTGATGTGAAAGCAAAATACTGCAGATGGTGCAACTCTGAAATAATAAAAATAAATGGTAGAAAATTCAAGGAACTCAGGAAGCAGCTGTCAAAGAGAAAAGCAGGTGAAACAGATGCTACCTGACCTGCTGAGTATTTCCAGCATTCTGTTTTTTGTTTCAGAAGGTCTGGCCAATAATTTCATTAAATATTAATGTTTTAACTTGTTGCATAATTTTTTAAAAATTAATTCAAGTTGAATTGTTTTAATATGTCTGTGAAAGAGTGAAATTGTCTTTAGTTAGCAAGGGGAGTGATAAAATGGGATGTTTAGGGGCCTGGTCACCCACCACTCATGGCCAGTTCTGCTTCACAGGATGACTGTTGAGCTAAGCTCTCAAGGCCTTTGGGTGCTGAAAAGTCCCAAACCATAAATAGGACTGTGAGGCAGATCCAGGGGGATGGGGTGGGGTGGGGTGGGGTGAATGGGTTCAGGGGGAGGTTTGAGTATAATCTGGCCCAAACTAAATACCACCAAAACACAAGAACATAAGGAAACAGGAGCAGGAGTTGGCCACTCTGCCTTTCTATCCTGCCCTGCCGTTCAATAGCTGATCTTTCAAAACTTTATTCAAGCCCTCTTTAACTACCTCCAGTAATCTACTCTCCATAACCCTCGGGGTTGAGAATTCCTGAGATTCACTACCCTCTGCAAGAAGTAGTTGCTACGCACCTCAGTTTTAAATGGCCACCCCCGAACCTTGTAAACTGCCCAAATTACCAACAGCCACATCTTACATTCTCTCTGCACCTGGCCATCACAGTGTTTGCAATGCTAACATAAAATTAATTCTCCAAACCAAAACTACAAATTAAAACTTGCTAAATTGCAGACACATTCCAACGAATAACACTGATGTGTTCCTTTATTGCCCATGTATCTTTATTGGTTCTTCTGCTCTGAGGGTGTGCTACCTCAGTGGCTGCACCAGGGCTGGTAGAAGGTTGCCACCTTTCAGTGGAAGTGGATGCAGGTGGGCTTGCAAACAACCCTTGTAGCCCAGGGCCAGGAGACCTGGCTTCCAACTGCAGCATGGTCAGCAGCAGTCTAGTCTGACTGGTTGACAAGCAATGCTTGACCACAGTCTGAGTGTCAGTTTTGGGACCATGCAAGGGCTTACCCTGTTTTATGTTCCACTGAGCCACTGTACTTTCTTGAGCTGGTCCTTTTGTGATCCCACTGTAAGATGCACTTCTGGAATGCTGTGGCAGTCTGCACACCACTGGAGTTCACAGAAGTTTGAGCTTGCATGGCAGAAGTTTGAGCTACCAGAGGTTGGCTGGTTTCTCATCTGTGCTGCAATGGAAGTTGAGATATTGGCCATCAGATGCTGCAGTTTGGTCCTCATGGGCTGATGGAATTGCCCACCATTCCATGCTGGAAAGAGGAGCACCAAGCTCAACATGCAAGGCTGGTGCTGGACTCTCCCATGCTCTTCGATAGTCTGTGCAAGGCTTTGGTTAATCATGCCATTGAACCAAGCATTTCATTGTCTATACCCACCAGCCCCCTTCTGTAACCTACATCAAAAATCTCCCCGATAGGGTCTGCCGTGTGACCATACCCTTTGAAGAGCTGGCATCAATACTACCTTTTTCCTTTGTTGCACCCCCCCACCCCCCACAGGCCTACATGTGGTGTGACTCACTTCCTACAGGGAGAGATTTGGCACTTTGAAAGAGCAAGGATTAAATTAAGTATTAATGAACTTTCCTTTTGCTCCCTTCCACCTCTGCTGCAATAGGAGAAAGACCCAGGCATAGTGTTTCGACGTGAGGAGCTAGGGTCAGCAAAAGATGCATGCCTTCACATGTTTATGTGTCTTTGGAAGTGCGTGGGCTGATGATGGCCCAAGTAGTGCAGACTGATTGACAACAGTTTCATAGACTGTCAGCCTTTCATGGCTCATTTTGTTTCAGATTTTTACGTGTGTTCCCCCAAACATACAAATCCAAAATGACCCGAGGCCAAAACTGAGCCCAGCAGTGGAACACTGACGTGATGGTGAGAGGAGCTGGATGGATTCTACAGTCAGCCCCTCAGCTTCACCCCAGGTTGGCTGACATACAAAGGGTGAGCACATTGACCTGAATGGAGTCATTGCTCTGTGCAGAAAGGGAAGGGTGGTTAGTGTTTGAGTAACAAAAAGAGAAATACTCAGTGGGCCAGGCAGCATCTGTGGTGAGGGAAACAGAGCCAACTCTTCAGGTTAATGATTTTTCTTCTGAACTCTCTCCACAGATGCTGCCTGAGAATTTCTCTTCTATTTTTCTGTTTTTGTTTCAGATTTTTTGCTTTTCAAGTGATTGAATTAATTTATTTTGATGAATGCTTTTTTCATTGTACAAGTACATTGAATTAAATGCGTTAATTATTTAAAAAATACTTTAAATATTTTGTTAACTGTCTCAGCTAATCAATACTTTTAGTCAAAAGTTGTTATAACATTCCAAGGCCCTGTGCTCATGGTACACTGCTGACGGTCCATTTGCTAATCAGACCCTGCTCTGCCTCAGGAATGCCTTTCAGATTTGGAGGGTTTGCTCACTTGGTCCTCCCTCCAGTGTAATTGCAGTGGTTTAGGCGTCACATTGTTGGATTGGCAAGTATTATCCACAATAATGTCTGGGAGATAAGAGGAACTTCAAAACAAGGTTGTATACTTTATTGCAGAATAGCAACAATGAACATGAATGCTTACATTGCACATATGATGGTGGCATTACGTCACATGCACAAATAACTCACTCACATGTTTACATACACAAGTATCACATTCCGTATCCTGTAAAAGTAAGTCAGAGTGGCAGGCCAAATCCAAAATCTTCAGGCCCTTCACTGACAATTCATTTAATTTGCACTTTATGGGGATTCTTTACTGATGTTTTTTTTGATGACTGAAAATGCCCAATTTTGTTGAATATTAATAAAAAGCCCTCCCAAACTGAAGAAAAATAAAAGTAAAAAAAATAACTGAACATCTAATTATTAATATTCAAATCCCACTTAAAATAAGAAGGCTGCAATCTCCAGAAATAAATACGTAGATCTCTTCAGTATTACGTCTCCCGTTGAACAGCTTAAAAGGTCAAAGCTCAGCATGACACATTGATTTTTTTGTTTTGCAGTGGGTCACTTCATCCAGCGAGAATATTTTCAAGTGCATTTGTGGAAAACATTTTTACTATTTGTATGTGACACTGGCACAAGCTTACTCCTTGTGCTTCTGCTGGCTGAGATCGCTTTCTGAGAGAGGGAAGTTGAAAATGTGCTCTTGTGGACCAGTTAATATGTCCCTTCATTTGCTACAGACAACGATTGGGAAATGCTACATTGAAGCCACATATCAAGGTCAAACTGTTGACACAACTTCCTTCACCTGTACCCCTCTCTTTGTGTTACTACATCATAACATAATGTGGTTCCAGAGACCCCAGCCACTAACGAGCATCTGACCATATTCACTGAGAGATCTATGAGGGCATCCACTGACCATTTTGTTGGCCAAACTTTAAAATGTTTAAACAGGGTAATTTTCCTTTGAATTAGTTTTACAATCAAGTTAGGTTGCTCACCAGTTTTAGCACTAGACTTGGTTAGGTTTTGCAAACACTGATCTTTATACAAGGACCAGTTACTGACCGTATCCTCCAGTAGCGTGCCATTGACCTGTAGAATAAACAGGATGGAAGATGTAAACAAATCTCGAAGAAACTTAAACAAGAAAAATTCTTTATAAGTTACCAAAGGAAAGGATTGCTGTTATGATTTGTGTGGAAAGCAATGTAGTTGATTCCAAATGAAGTGAATACTTAAACATTAGTTCTTTATTTATGTTCCCTTCTAATCTTCAACTACTACAGCAACAATTACTGTATCCTTAGCCTTATCTAAGTTTCTGAAAAAGTGTACCAGATATGTTATAGGTACAATTCAGTACAATGAACATCACAAGACTTTTATCAAGGCCTGTTTGAACAATCTCCTGACAAAATTTAGGTCAGTTGATCTTGTGATTTATTAACTAACTAGAGATTTCACTTTGGATTCCCAGGATGTTAGGCTCTTGATCATTGTGGAGACCGACCATTTTTGTTGATTCTATCATTTCAAAATCTAGACTGTATTAAAGGCCTTTAAAAGGCAAATATAAAATTAATTCATTCGCAAGCTTGTGACATTCGCTCCTAAACTCTGAGCAACGTTAACATCCGACATTACTTTCAAAAGCCAAATCCAGAGGCTATTATGAAAAACACGATGATGCTGGAAGAACTCAGCAGGCCAGGCAGCATCTGTGGAGAAAAGCAGGCGGTCAACGTTTCGGGTCAGGACCCTTCTTCAGGACTGAAGATAGGGAAAGGGAAAGCCCAATATACTGTATAGGAGGGAAAAGGGGGGTAGAAAAAGGAGAGAGAGGCTAGGAAAGGGAAGAAAAGAAGAGGCACGGTTGGGGGTGTGCTGTGGGGGGAGGGGTGTGGGAATTACTTAAAGTGGGAAAATTCAATGTTCATGCCATTAGGCTGCAAGGTTCCAAGACGGAAAATGAGGTGCTGTTTCTTTAAGTTTGCGCTTGGAATTCTCCTGGCAGTGGAGGAGGCAGAGGACTGATATATCTGTGATAGTGTGGGAGGGAGAGTTGAAGTGACTGGCAATGGGGAGATGCATATCTACCCCACCTTTATTTCTCCTTACCTTTGATCCATCCCCCGGTGGATCTGCTCTCCCCTCCTCCCCTGTACCTGCCTATCACTATCTCTTACCTGCATCTACCTATCACCTCCCTGTGCCCACCCTGCCTCCCCTCTTTTGTCCACCTATCACTGCTCTGCTTTTCCCTCCTATATATTGGGCTTCCCCTTTTCCTATCTTCAGTCCTGAAGAAAGGTCCTGACCCGAAACGTTGACCGCGGATGCCGCCTGCACTGCTGAGTTCCTCCATTGTCATAGTGTTTTTCATCTAGATTCCAGCATCTGCAGTCCTTTGTTTCTCCCAAGGCTATTACTTGTGGCTCCACAAATTTATGAGGTGCTCACGTTCTGCAGATCAGTTTGCCTTTCCAAGTAGATGGAAGATTCGGGGCCTCGCTTCTAACATCTAGAATGAGGTTAGAATTCTAGGGATTGCTGTTCTCCCTAACAAGTGTCACAATTTTCCACTGATTGAATGGTACATTTGGAATTTCCATTTTTATTTATGTTTAGGATTGCATTCCATCTGCTTATATTTGTAAATCAAAAGCCAGTACATTAAACAATTATGATTTATATTTCTCTTTTGACATTTTCTGCCTTACTGAGTTAACTTGGTAGAATTGCTTTTGACAAAATAGCTTTTCAGGACAGAAAGGTATGCAAGGCCACTGTGGTTGGGTCAACTAGCCTATACCCATTTTGGCATTTCAATGCATGGTGTACCACCGCATCACAGAGGGGTTGCATTCCTAGAAAACTGTTGGTTTTGCAAGTTTCCATGACATGAGCCCTATTTTCCCCTTGAATCCCATGTTATAAGTGGAGATGAGCTCCAATGGGAAATGCACTCTCAATAGTAATGCCCCCATGGGTGTGTGGTCTATAGGCAAAGGAATTCTGACTGTGTTAAAGGCAGAAGAGAAAGGGTTGCTGTTTTAATTAACTAGAAGTAGATGTTACATTGTTTGATAAAGTATTGTTTGCATAAGTATCAATAGAAGAGATTGCTTTGTCAGTTTCCAAAGCAAATACCTTAACTGACCTCCCACTGTAAACCGGAAGTCTGCAATCTTTTTTCTTGGTAAACTAGTTCAGTTCTCTGTACACATTTTCTTTTCACATAACTTACATAAAAGCAAATTTTTATTCCCTATATGAAATTTTTTGGTAGTGATTTGTGAATTCCATAAAGGTGAATTTTAGTTACCCGAACAGCCGTATCGTGGGGTACTCTGTAGTTTTACGCAAGGATGTTTTTGTAGAGCTTAAAAGAGGCTAGGTGAACTGCAGTATTTGAAGAGGCTGATCATTGCTCAAGTAACCAATTGCATTTAGTTGAAATAGATTTAAATTATTTAAAACATGAAAAAACTTCTAAAATTAAAACATTAAAAATAATATCTGTTTAAAATATCAAACAATGAAAATTAATAAAAATAATAATAATCAAAATAAAGAATAAACAAAACAAACTCACTCACTTGCACTTAAACTTTCCATCCGAATCAATAAAACTACTCAGGGGGCTATACTACATACTCCAGTCATATTTGTTGTAAAGTTGAACAATTAGAAACAAATTATATTTGATCTGACAGCTCAGGATGTTGGTTTTCTGCCCTTGGACTCAGTGCTGAGTCCAATGAGATGGAAAGGGGACAGACCCGTCAGCATCTGACCTCCTGACCTTCTTCACTGCTGCAATGTGCAGGTATGCAAGTCAGGAACAAACCAACTTATGGAGAGCACCTCACCAGCGTTTCTCGTCTGCACCACTGGCTACATGTAGGCATGCTTCTGCTCATAGTGTGGGCTGAAGGGCCTGTGCCGGTGCTGTTCTATGTTCATACAGTTGACCTCAGAGACCACGTTCACAATTTTAATTATCATTTTGCCTTGGCTTGCTACTGGAACATGAACTAATGAACAAGAGTGTGGTTACTGTACCTGGAAAACCTGTCCATATTTCTCCAGCACACCTACTTAAGGCCATGGTACCATCACAGGGTGACTATTCATGATCACAAGAGGAAAGGATCCCTTTATCATTCTCACTCTCTTACCAGCTAAAACAATTTGTTGACCACCTCTTACATTGTTGCATTAAGAGTTTAGTCACAAGTTACTTGTGTTCATCAAAATATATTGTCAGGGATGTTATTCTGCATGTTTCAATGAAATAATAAAACACATGTGGAGCAAAAGATCATGACAGGCATGCCACACTGAAATGAAGGTTGGAAAATGAAATATGTTTCATTTATATTCTATTTTAGTTAATACAAGTGCATGTCTTGTCAAAGATAAAACAAGATAAAAAATAGAAGAGTAAGAGAGTGTCAAAGCAGACAATGAATGGTTGATTTTTAAAAATCTAAATCATAGGAAAAATTATTGACCTTTTACCTCCATAATAATATGAAGGATGTAAGTACTTTTAGTACTGGGCACAAAGTCGTTCCTGTTACCTCTGTTTGAATCAGTGCTTTTAGCTTTGAAGCCAAGAGTGATGATAAAGTGTGGCACAAATATTTTGCCCACTCTTGTTTTGGTAAAGCTGTCCATTTGATTCCCCATGTGGTAGGAAGCAGGGAGATAAACTATGTGCACATCAAGTTTGCTTGAGGAGTACTCTGAAAAA
Source organism: Pristis pectinata (assembly GCF_009764475.1). Classification (NCBI taxonomy): domain Eukaryota; kingdom Metazoa; phylum Chordata; class Chondrichthyes; order Rhinopristiformes; family Pristidae; genus Pristis; species Pristis pectinata. The sequence goes on from NC_067422.1 coordinate 32,042,861, forward strand.
GTTCTGAGATATCGGTTGCCACAGTTACCACATTGGTCTTTCAGTACAGTATCCAAGTGCAACAGATGCAATGCAAATTATGTCCTGTTATTAACTATTCATGTTACTTTAATTATATTTTTAGTCTGGGCTGATAGTTCTATGTATCTTCTCCACTAGTAACATGTGAATTATCGAACATAGTCATGTCTCTTTACCTAGAACTGCATCAATTACTCATCTGATCAAGATTATTACATCCTGATATATCAAGCATTATGTCTAGTAACCAGAGTTCAGCGTTCAGACTGATATTCAGCAGACTTAGCTCCTTTCAAAGAACTATGCACGGGCCATATGGCTATTGCAGATAAAACCCAGAGGTCCTGTTGGTTTGTTGCACAGTTCATCTAACTGAATTCACAGAGAAAGGAATTTAGTAGATGACAAGCCACAAATTCAGACATTGTGCCTGGACTATTTTTAAGTTAAGTGACTTCTTTCACAACAAATATCGTTGCTCAATGAAATTTGGCAGGTGTGTGCCGTTTCTTAGTGCAGGGCTTCATTCTTTTGCAGTGGATCTGCATTCACAAAACATTTGGTAATCTGTACTGTCTGTAGGCTCTTTGGTGCTGCTGTTCGCTAAGGCAAAGTGCAGAGGTAAAGCTACCAATGAAGCAAACAGCGCTGAAGGCAGACAACTCCCAACTAACAACAGCAAATGGTTTAACAATGCATCAAATATCATTAGGTACCGTATACTCAGTTCTTAAAGGTGCATTAATCCCCTAATAATACAATGCATTTCTTTGAAAAGTAATACACCCTGACAACAATCAATTATTTATTTGCATTAAATTATACCATCACTTCACTGTTTACAGAAATTATATTATCAAATAATTATGAGCAGAGAGATTTATGCAGAGAAGACTAAGAAATGGAATAAATAAATTTAGTTAGATCAGTCTCTTCGACTTCTCAACCACAAATATTTCACTCATGTCCTGTATTTAACAACTCTGAGTTATCCGTTCCGAGTATTGGTAATGCCAGTGGATAACTTCTCCAGAGAGACTTCATTTACATCTGATCTCATATTCTATACTACAATTGTTTAGTAACAGTTTTCTCCATAACTATAGGTAGTTATAAATACAAAGCATTACATCTTTTTCTAAACATCAACTGTTAACATTAAACTTAACACAGGCCAATAATACTTAACAATGTCTACAGTAACTGCATTATGCATTGTCTCTTTTGGTATGTTATGTGATACTATGGATTCAATTTCAACAATTTCTTCTTTAGTTGCTCTCTAAGTTTCTCTATCTTTGTGCCTCTGTTTTCACTGTATCTTGTGAGCTGCCCTCCACTCTAACTCCCGGTAGACTCTGGACCTTTCTTCTTTCCTGCTGTCCCTTTGGAAGTAATTCAGTTTTCTCCTTAAGACTTTCACTTTCTGGGTTGTCTCCAAGGCTTTCTGTTCTGCTGTGACAGTTTTCAGCTTCTCTTGTTACATTTTGGCTGACATCAGGAAGTCCTTGCCTACTTTGACGTCTTTTGTAGGATCTTTGTAACTTTAGAACTGCCTCCACATTGCAATACAAATTTCTCTTAAAGCATCCAACTCAGTCTGTACTTGATTCAGTCCATTCATCAATTCTGTAGACAACAAAAGCCTTCTTCCCTAACACCCACACATCCTCATTTTCAGCACAGTACCATCTGTGCCAGATATAATTGAGGTTATCTTGCCCTTTCCATTTCACCTGCTCTGTGGATTCTTTTAATGACATAGCCACCATCTCAAATCTCAAGTGAACTGGCTCTCATACCACCCTAACAGACTATCATTGTTTCCTCTTAATAAACTGCTATTGAGGATTGTGAATATTCCTATTGCTGTGATGGTGCTAAATCACTGTACAGATGAATCGCTAGATTCAGATGGTTCATCATGGACTGTCCTTCATTCTGAGTATCTCTCCCTACTCTCATTCACTGCCTTGCTTGTTACATTACTTTGCAAGTTTGTCTGTAACTTTGTATTAATCACCACAGATGCTTCAGTAATGGGTACCCTCTGCCCTGGTAGCTTACTGCCATCAAAATCCAATAGCTTTGATAGTTGGTGAACCACAGTGAAGCAGACGTGGCCAACTCCTTAAATGACAGGTACCTGAATGGCCAGCGTTGCAAATCCTTGGTTTTCAAGGAATGTTCTTAAAATTCCCTTTATGTCATGGAGATGTAATTTTTGTTGATGTTTCCAACTTGCATTACCAACTCACTTCTAGAGGCATCATATTCCCATTCTCCAGCTTCCAGTCTCACCACAGCCCTCGGCCTTTAGATTCTTCACTCTTTCTTTGATCTCTTCAGCACACAATCTTTGCATTCACCCAGCTTCTGGTTTCACCTTCTCCAGGAAAGTCTCACATTTAGCTGTTTATCCTAACTTTCAGCCCAAACTTCATATTCTTGTTCAGGTATTCTATTGTCAGATTCTCTGTGCAATGTTTACAATGCCTTGCTATCTACACCTTGATCACCACACATGCCCATGTGCACTCAATTCCATGTACCACTTTCTCATGTGGTAGCCTTTGATTTCTTGTTTTTCAGGACAACTTTCTTGGAGAAGTAGTTAATGAATTTGCATGGAATGGTCCATGAACTGTATATTACTTGGCCTCTCTCTAAATCACTTGACCAGTGATCTCTTTGGCCAAGATTAATACATGAGTGACTCATGGATTTCCCGCTTGTCTAACGCAATAGTCTTTCCAAGTATGTCAATGATTCCTGGCCCATAGCTAAAATGGTTAACTGGACCCATCTGTCTCCATTGGCAAGCAAATAGATTACTCCCCATAACTCAGAATCACTGCATGCATAGCTTTTCAACATCATTTTGTTCTACCTCAGTGGTGGCTGAGATATTTCCAATACATACCCTACAACAGAGAGGCGTACGGCAGCATCAAACACATGTTTATGATTGCTTTCCCTAAATGTCCTCTCTATATCCTTCACTTCGGTTATGTATGCCATTCAATATCTCAGTTTTCTTCTCCTTGTTATCTAATTCCACCTTGTATTCAGTACCCTAGTGGGACTGGCCCATCCCTGTTTAAGCACAAAATCTCAATTCCTAAACTGACGTGGGGAAACAGATTTTTTACATAGTTCATGGTTAGAGTTTGAAATCCACTGCCAGGTGTAGCAGTGGAGGCAGGTTCAATTGCAATGTTTAAAAAGGAGCTGGATAAGTATCGAAAGGAAAGCATTTGCCGGGCTATGGAATAAGACCAGGAGAGTGGGACTAGCTGGATTTTATTTAGATAGAGTTGATGTGGACTTGACCGGCCAGACGGCTGTGTCCATTCTGTGATTCTGTGTCCGAGCCTACCTAGGATTTACTAGCAGTTACTTTATTCAGGGACCTGCACCTCTGTGGAATATCCCCCACGTTATACCATAGAGCAATACAGCACGGATACAGGCCCTTCAGCCCAATGAGTCCATGTCGACCACGTTGTCCACCCAGCTAACCCCAATTTCCTGCATTCATCTTCCCCTACCTTCATCCTCCCCCTAACTACCCCCTCATCTTCCCCCCCACCTCTCCCTTATGATACTTATAACATCAGGACACCTTGAATGGGCATTCTGAGGCCAGGTGACTCCCATGGCGAGACTTCCTGACTTGCAACCTTCCCACCTTCCTCATTTACTCCTTTCCTTCCAAATCCACCTGCAGCTTCCTCTTGACCCATTTGCAAAGAAGACGATGATGGCAGCATTACTATTTCTGTGGGCTTGTTCCTTGTTTGCATCTGAACACCATGCCCTCAGCAAAACTGCTCAACACACCATCTCCACAGTGGTGGAAATTTGCACACTCCCTCAGGTGTTGTCTAGCATTTGAATAATTCACACACAAAGTGATCTCTGTGTCTGATCTAAAAGGATTTGGCAATCACACCTTGTTTCTATATGTTTACCAACCATTTCCTCTGCTCCTTGGGTGCATGTGCAAGGCTTGTAGCTCCCAATAATCGCTGAAGGGGTTGGAGTAAACTGTCCCTTCAAGATTTTTGCAATGACCTCGCGATGCACCTGGTCTGTAGTATGTTGTGCTAAGAGATATGATCTGTCCCTGGCCGTATTACAAACACAATATCACATTGTAATGTGGTCAGCATTGTTCTGTTCTGTATCCTCCCAGGGCAGTTTGACCATATTGTCCACTCTTGTGAACTTTCATACCGGGCAAATGACTGACACCGGTCTTTTCTCTTGAGCTCACTGACATATTGGCCATATTCACTGCTTACCATCACTGCTCATTTACCTAAAGAATTCTGTTCTCTGTTAACTTCACACTGGATCATCGCCTTGCTGTTGCCACCAGCAGCAATACCCCAAACACATCACCAGTGCAATGTCCATAGGCTCTTTGGTACTGCAGCTACCAAGGCAAGTAACAGAGACAAAGCTACAATGAAACATCCTGTTTAAGGCAGTCAACTTCCAACTAACAGGATTAACTGGTACAACAATGTGTTGAAAGTCAAACCATAAGCAACATTCACTTTTTATTAATACACTGACCTTTATGTATACTACATGTTCCACCTTCCGACTTTTCTCGTACTATTTCTTGAGTACATTCCCATCTGCTTGTCCCAGTGAAGCTGATAACATCCAACAGGATGTTGTTCCTCACTAGTTTTCCTTACTTTGCATGATGGGGATAGTGGCTCCAACATAATCTCCAGTCACCTAAAACTGGCCACTGACAGAGGTTTAGACAAGACCGTCCCCTCACTGGGGTGCGGGCTTCTGCAAAGTTTGAGCTGACAGCATACAAGGAGAGCCATCAAATTTGAGCTGAGCCTTTCTGGGAGGAAAGAATGATATCCTCAGTGTATTCAGTGTCCTGAAACATGTCAGAGAGGCTTTATAATTTTGCTGCAGCCATTACAGGACATACGTGCATCATCTCCTCTGTTACAGTTAGAGTGGCCATCACACTGAAATGCATCATGACACAATAGAAGAAACACACATTAAATGATTGGATCCACTATATAGCATCTTAGTGACTCAGGTTTCAAGGGACTCTCAATTCCTCCCTGCAGTAATGACCATTGGGTCAAACTTTGCTGTACTTGTACTTTTAATGGCACTTGGCATTTGACTAGAATTACTCCTATGGCCCACAATCCAGAGACAACTTGCTGACTAAGATACTGAAGGTGTGAGCTGGTGACAATGCGGTGAGGGAAATACAGCATGTGGAACTGGAGTGGTCAGGCCAAACAATAATGCAGCTCCTTAATGCTACACAAAGAAAGATTTTAAAAAATGTAAATGATCAACACTTATTATTTACTAAACCAGTTCACAACCCAAGACCCCATACACAGAAAAGATAGCTTCCGTGTTAGAACGGTTACTTGGCAGATATTAATATATCAATAAAAATTACTGTTCATAGTACATAGCCCCAAATACTGCAGCAAATTTAGTCTGTTACGCAAATCCTGGAGTTTAATGACTTTCAGTGCATGTTACTAACGAGGCAAATAGCAAGGTGCTATTTTTGAGAAGGTTATGATCGTGTAGAACAACTCAATGTTTACACATAACTGCAAGTCTGACTCCTACCTGAAGTTATCATATTATTGACACGAAAACAACGCAAAAGCCATTAATCTCATGATTATTTTGACAGTTTAACCTGGCCAAATTACAATTAATTCCATGATTCAAGAATACTTCATTCAATAATTGGATGTTTAAGAATACCTTACTTTCTCATATCAATATATATAAAATCCAAATTAACCAGAAAATATATTTTACTCTATGTAACTGGGCTATTTTGCGCAGAAATCCTTTTCATCTGGCAATATAGCTGATAACTTACTAATAATATATGTAGATTATTTGTAAGGAACTGAAAATTGTAATCTTCTGCACTTTGAAAACACAAATTATATAACAACTTAATAGTTAGTTTTGTGAAAATTTCTAAACTGCACATTTCTGTAGAGTTAGTAACATTTCTTATTTCATATAGATTGCTTATGCTACTTAATGGAAACAAGATTATTGTTGCAGTCTTTAAAAGAATTAACAGGTTGACTGCAGGAGAGGGAGGTCACCACTATTTGAGCTCTTGTTTTAATATTTTGACACAAGCACAGGGATGAAAAATTGCAGATGGGCAAGGAACAAAGTATTTTGAATATATGGCATTGCATATAAAAGCCTGCTTTCAGAATATGTATTTGTAAAATCTGCAGTCAATTCCTGTCACTGGCCAACTTAATAAATTTACAATTTGCAGTATTTTGTCCAGCTTGTCTTAGTCAGGACGGTTTTGCAATATCTCTTCATTCTACTAATGTGTTTTAGATCAGAAAAAAGTTCAGCGATTACATAGTATCACACAGCAGAATAAAAAGCGATTAGTCGTTATGTCTGTGCCAGTACTTTCTGAAAGTGACTCAAATACTCTAACTTCCCTTTTATTTCCCTATAGCTCAGCAAATTAGTCCTTTAAAATATTTATCAAATTCCCTTCTAAAGGTTACACTACAGGAAGGAGATAGAGAGCTTAGTCGAATGGTATCATGACAACAACCTTTCCTTCAAACAAAAGAGCTGGTCATTGACATCAGGAAAGGGAGGCAGTGTACATGCACGTGTCTACATCAATGGTGCTGAGGTCGAGAGGGTTGAGAGCTTCAAGTTCACCAGCAGCCTGTCCTGGTCAAATCATGTAGATGCCACAGCTAAGAAAGCTCACCAGCACCTCTACTTCCTCAGGAGGCTCAAGAAATTCAGTTTGTCCCCTTTGACTCTCACCAACTTTTACCGATGCACCATAGAAAGCATCCTATCTGGATGTATCACGGCTTGGTATGGCAACTGCTCTGCCCAGGACCGCAAGAAACTGCAGAGAGTTGTGAACACAGCCCAGCGCATCACAGACACCAGCCTCCCCTCCTTGGACTCGGTCTTTACCTCTCGCTGTCTTGGTGAAGCAGCCAGCATAATCAAAGACCCCCCCCCCCCCCACCCGGGTCATTTTCTCTTCTCTCCTCTTCCATCGGGTAGAAGATACAGGTGCCTGAGGGCACGTACAACCAGACTTAAGGACAGCTTCTACCCCACTGTGATAAGACTATTGAACAGTTCCCTTATACAATGAGATGGACTCTGACCTCACGATCTACCTTGTTGTGACTTCGCACCTTATTGCACTGCACTTTCTCTGTAGCTGTGACACTTTACTCTGTACTGTTATTGTTTTTACCTGTATTACATCAATGCATTCTGTACTAACTCAATGTAACTGCACTGTGTAATGAATTGACCTGTACGATTGTTTTATAAGACAAGTTTTTCACTGTACCTCGGTACAAGTAACAATAATAAACCAATACCAAAACCACTAATATGCTATGATCCACAATGAGCAGTGCATTCATGTTTCATAACAATAGAGGAAGAGGCCCTTCAGCCCATTGAGTCTATGGTGGCTCTCAGACCAATCCCATTAGTCCCATCTCCCCACTTATTTCTCTCTCACATGCCTACCAACTCCCAGTTCTCCTACCACCCACCTAATTAAGGGGCAATTTACAGTCGCCCATTAATCTATCAAACAACACATCTTTGGGATGCAGGAGGAAACCAGAGCACCCAGGTAAAATCCACGCAGTCACAGGGAGAATGTGCAGACTCCACAGACCCAAGGTCAGGATTGAACCTGGGTCTCTGGAGTTATGAGGTAGCAGAGCCAACTGCTGCACCATAATGCTGCCCACATTACAACAACTTGCTGTATAAAAAACCTTGCCTTCATCCCCTTAATTCTTCGTCAACTTTAGATCCAATTTAGTTGCCAAATCTCCCATCAGTAGAGACAAGTTCTCCACATCAATTCCATCTAAACCTCTCATGATTTTGAATATATCCATTAAACCTTCCCTTAACATTCTCTGTTCTGTGGTGAAAAATCTCAGATACAGAACTACAACTAAAGAAATGCATTGTTTCTGGAGAAAATCAGATATCATGATTTGGGTGTAGGTTCAAGTGGCTTTATGACAAAGAGAAATGCCAGTGAAGTGCCACCTAGTGTATGAGCTGAGTGATGTGATAGCAGACTTCATTCATTGCCAGAGATAACTGCAGTGCTTATTGCTTTCTCAAGTATAATCCTTCTGATTGGAAATATAAGTTTATATAACTAGCCAGGGAGCTGGAAAGTTTATTCCTATAACATGAGGAGAATCACTATCAGGAGGATTGGCCCATGAATTGAAAATAAAACAGATTTTTTTCTGATGAACCCCATTTTATTGTTGGCTGTTTTAAGGGAGAGGATTGAGAGAATGTGTGCCGTAAAAGAACTCAAATGAATGGGAAAGAGACCAAACTCATCACAAAGTGTGAACATCGCTGAATGTGAAGGAAGAATCAGTAAATAAAGTACTTCATTTAAAAAAAGGGCTGAGTTGGAATATCTTAGTTATTCAAGAAATTTGCAACAACATTTGCATATTACATTTCTTACATATGCGTAAACTGCATTGAATAGAACGGGGGAGAGAGATTGGAAAAGGAATAACGGATAAAGAAGAAAATAAGAAAGAGAACATGAGTGGGAGCAATCGAGAAGACAGAACAAGAGAATGAAGACGAGCAAGATGCAAGGACGAGGGAGAATATTTTACTTTTGTTCTGATCTATCTGATAGTTATAATTATTTGACAAGACAGTGACTGGATTAGTAAGCAAATACATTCACTTGAATTTCAACTTCTTAAAAAAAGACAAATTCATAAATTTTGAAATTTGAAATGCAAATCCCATTATTTGTAATGGTCAATTCCTGTCATTGGTTAACTTAATACATTTCCAGTTTGTAACATTTTGGATGGCTTGCTTTAGTCGGGACGGTTTCGCAATGTCTCTGTTTATTCTACAATTGCTGTTTATGATTCCATCTCAATTTACATATAAGGCAGGCTTTTTAAAAGCAAAATATATGATTTTATTCTACTCAAACAGTCAATGAAGAATGTCATACAACTCTTAATTAATCATTTCAATATCCTGCCTCCTTCACTGGCAGAGTTAACAGCAGATGAAATATTTGCTTTGTACAGGATCTGATCTTTAACATATAAACTGAATCTGTTTTGCTATTACTTTGTTACTCCAACAGGTTATCAGATTGGAATTATTGTGTTTACATCTGCGCAATGGTGGAAAATGGAGCGTGACTTTCGGATGAAGTTCTACAAAAAGCTTACATGGTGTTTTCTGCAGGAATCTTGTGTTTATAGTCCAACAAGCTTTTTTAGAAATTGCTGAGGTGTGGTGAATTTTATGCTGCAGTATTTCAATTCAGTTCAAGTGATAGTATGTGTTGCTTCGTGGAAGTAACATTGACATCTTGCAATTTTGAAATCTTTCCAGCATCGGTCATTCGATTTTTTAAAACGATAATTCATCCTGCTTGTGTGCTCTGCCGCTGACAAATCCTCTCATTCACTGGGAACAATAATGTGAGGATCATGCTATTGGACCAGTAATCCTGAACAAATAATCCAAAGCGCAAATCCCAAAACAAACTTTTATTTTTGAGTGCTCTGTTCCCTTCGTAGGTTATAAATTTGCTATTGTTTGTGAAAGATTTTTGAGGAGAAAACAGCTTTAGAGAAATTTCAATTAGCCAGCTGAGCTTGGATAACTCAGTCATTAGAATATCAGCCATTTAATTGTGAGTTCCGGGTTCAGTATCTGGTTTTGCTGCTGTTGGATCAAGATTCTCTCTCTTTCCTTACCCCTTTTGCTTGCTGCATAGCCTCATTACATAGAGTGGGGTGTATTCACTGAAAATTCTGCCAGAATTACACTTCTTTTACTTCAGATACAAATAAATGAGATGAGGAAAAAGAGATTTTGAAAGGAAAGCAAAAACTTCTTTTCCTTCTTGATTTTTCAGTGCATTAATAAAAGTTCTGTGGCATTTTAACAATGTTGTTCAACTATTTAAACGGATTAAGGATTTAGTAAAAAGTGCAAACATGTTAACAAATGTACGATAAATATGAACAGTAGTAAATAAAAACTTTCCGTGAGAGAAAAGTTATTGCAAAACGTTGTGGAACTCATTCTGCCTTAAACTGACAACTGGCAAAATACTTGGCTGAAGGGTTCACCATGTTAACTGTCTTTTTTACACGTTTATTCATAAAAAGAGCTTTTCTTTCCTCCAGATTGCCATTTTTAATACATAGACTTTGACTTCTCATTTGCACGCTCACCTGCATTATGTGCAGCAACAGCACGAAGAGAAGAACTGACACTGCAGCCCTCGAAGTTTGTAACCGACACAGCCACAGGTTTAAACTTAATCCATCATCCTTGCCTCTGTCACTGAAGATCCCCATTGCTTCAGAGTAATCTGCATCAGATTCATCGAAGAACATCCAATTCTCTTCACAGCCCAGAACGATCCACACCTTTTCCCAAAGTCTGATTATTGAATCCTTCAGGTATCAGCAGTTCCTGTTAGACAGGTCCCCTTTACTTGTATTTGTCCACTGTTTCAAGATCTCTAGATCTCAACATGATGAATTAAAACAGTTTTATTCATAGTTAACCAAACTCAAAGTTAACAAGTAGAGGTGGAAAGTGTAGTGGGATTCCTGTGCAGTCTGCAGTCCCTAGAGAGAGGACCACAGTTACTGAATCTGCAACTGCCAGAACCTGGTATTGCCTCACACATCCTACTGACTCCTAAACTACTCTCTACCAATCACAGCAAACAACAGGCAGTTACCATAGAAACATGGCCACACAATCACATTGTATTTGCATATAAAGCAACTATCTCTGCCACTCACCAGCAAATTGATTGATCCGTGCCATGCAACTTTAAAACCATTCTTTGCTTATCTCCACTTTATTTAGTTGGTGAATCGATAACGTTTGATTTTCTTCCATTATAAAAAAAAGGCACAATCCTGAAAATCCCCATGTTCTTTTTTAATAAAACCTACAAAGAGCTGAACATGCATCCTGTCTTTTGTATGCACCCTGTGCAATCTCAGGACTTCAAAAGATACCATAAAGCCATTGAAATATTTTTGAAGGGCAGTCACTTATAATGTAGAGACATGGCAAATAATTTGCATATGGAATTCTCCCATAACCAGCAGCAAAATGAATAACCAGGTTAAATATTTTTAGTCTGTAGTATCAAGCCTCACTTTGTTCAGATAATGATATAATCAGAAAGCCAGACTGCAGGCAATATATGTACAATGTCCTGTTTGTAATAATGCACAACAATATTTAGAATCAACACAATTGTGGGCCAGAACCTGTCATAAAACATTGGCTGCTTTTTAAGTTCCAGCAAGTTTAGGACTCCCATATGAATGCAAAACTCCACATCCACCCTGGAGTATGAAAAACAACACAAAAAAGATGCTGGAGATCTGAAATAAAAAGAGAAAATGCTGGAATTGTTCAGTGGTTCAAGCAACATCTGAGCAACAGAGTTAACGTTTCAGCTTGAAGACCCTTTGGCAGATTTGGGAAAGATTGAAATTATTGTTAAATTGCAGAATGGTTGGGGTGTGGATAGATAGGACAATGGGAATATCTCTGATTAGATGAAGCCGGGGTTGACTTAGAGATAAGAAAGGTTCAATGTGATTTGTATCTATCCTCCTCAGTTTCAGCCACCAGCTGCCAACTGCAGCCCAAGTCTAAGGAAGAGCACAGCATCTGATAGTGCCAGAGACACGGGTTCAATCCTGACCTCCAGTGCTGTCTGTGTGGAGTTAGCATGTGTTCCCTGTGATTACATGGGTTTCCAAAGGTTGATCCTGTTTCCTCCCACATCCTGAATACCTGTGGGTTGACAGTTTAATTGTCCAATGTAAGTTGCCCCGAGTGTGCAGGTGAGTGGTAGAATCTGGGGGGAGTTGATCAGAATGTGGGGAAAGTAAAATAACATTGGTGTAGGATGTGTGGAAATGGGTGGTTGATGGTCAGTGTGGACTCAATGGGATGAAGGGACTGTTTCAAAGCTGTATCTCTCTATGACTCTATGACTTTACCTATGGTGTGGGTATGGCTTCAAGCAGCCCTGCACTGGAGTGCCATCAGACCCCAATGCAGTTGCAAATTCACTGTGTGTGTGTGTGTGTGTGTGTGTGTGTGTGTGTGTGTGTGTGTGTGTGTGTGTGTGTGTGTGTGTGTGTGTGTGTGTGTGAGATGGATAACTTGGAGGAGCATTTGTTTAACAAAAAGATGCCATACCAATCAGGAGACCTGTAAGTTGGGCAGTGTTGCACAGTCATGGTGTTTTGCACACTGTGGAGTGTGGGTTGCTGGCAGTGTGGATGAAGCAGCTAACTCAAGCAATGGACCACCAGAGTGAATGCACAGCCTGTTTAAGTGAAGTTATAAGCAGCTAACTTGCAATATTAGAGCAGACAATTATGGAAGTCATGGACTGGGAAGAGGAAGAGAGCAGTCGAGTATGTCAGGAGTGCGTTGACTTAAATGTAGCATTCTGGGTAGTCAGAGAGCAACACAAAGAACTTGAAACATGTGTTGATCATTCAGACTGTGAGGAAGAGATGAAGGGCTAGAGAGGCAGGGAGTCCGGTCTGTGCTATGTGAGGAATGGGAAGGCTTTAGACATGGGGTGGAAGAAGGCAGCAGAGGAAACCGTGGAAGGTGAAGGGAAAGGTGGTGTGAGAGTAGAGCAAGGGATAATGTGCCTGGTACAGCACAAAAACCAACACCAGTGGCCAGGGGAGACAGGGGAATGCTGAACTATGGTGAAGCATACACTCCCTCATAATTACGGGAAGCAGCAAGGACAGGCACAGTAGTGGACCAGTTAACATAACACTGTTACAATGCCATCGACCCGGGTTCAATTCTGGCCACTGTTTGTAAGGAGTTTGTACATTTTCCTCGTATCTGCATGGGTTTCCTCCGGGTGCTCCAGTTTCCTCCCACATCCAAAGACATACGGGTTAGAAAGTTGTGGGCATGCTATGTCGGTGCTGAAAGCATGGTTGCCAAGCTTGCAGGCTGCCCCCAGAACACTCCACGCAAAAAGATGCATTTCACTGTGTGTGTTTCAATGTACGTGTGACTAATAAAGAAATCTTATCTTCTTATCTTATCTTTATTTAGAAGTCTTCAGGTGGAAAGGAGAAGTGGAAGGACACAGAATTTTGATGAAGTGAGTAACATATCTGTTTTCAAATCAAGATGAGGTGGTTATAGCTGGGCTGTGGTAACTTGGGACTTTATCAGGGACTCATTAGAAAAGCTTGAGGATATGGAAAGGATGATCCATTTAAGATTATGACACAAACAATTCAGGGTAATGAGGAACACCCAGAGGTGTTTGTTAGCAGAAACACAAGGATGAGGGTTGGATTGAAATCAATTTGCAGAAGACTGTCTCTGCCAATGGTTGGGAGCTCCTACAGCCCACATGGAACCTGTTGCATATTAGGATTTGATCCAGGAGATCCCGGCACAACAGAAGCTTTGCTGAGGAAGTTCATTATACTTTTGGGGAACAAACTGGACAAGCCCCCACTGATGGGGCCAATAACGGATTGGAGGTGTGGTCCTGAGATCAGTTGAGTTCAAACTTTTTGGAATGGTTATCAGAAAACAAAGCCTGTTAAAGAGAACTCTAATACATATCCCACAGATAAATGGGGCAATAAGGGAGTGGGGGGGAAGATGAAGGCCACCCCTGGAAGACTATTATATTTTTGACAAAATCAGTCACATTACCCCAGATTGTAGGGCAAACAGATCTTTTAATTTGAGGTCTGTTATGGATCAGAGATTCAGAACTGTGGAAGTTTGGAGGCTGCAGAATTGTCGTTGGCGTGGGGTGTTTGAATGTATGTGTTTGCATGATTAACAAATTACAGCATTCATATGCTTCAAAACTTTAAAACTTAAGTCTTCGCGAAGTGTATTTGATTGTCTTTAAAGCTGTCTTGCATGGTTAACCCCTCAAGATGTATCATATTTTATGATTGATTTGATTTAACATGTGTGGATACTAAGTGAGTGTTACATGAAATTTGGAAACTTTATCTTTTTGAATTACAAAAAAGAGAACGTGAGGGTGAAAGAGAGAGAGTGAATGAGAGAGAGTGAATGAGACAAAAAAAGAAAGAAAAAGGGAGAGAATATCTGAGCAAAAACTCCATTGGGTATTTGTTAAGTGTATGCTGGGAGAAAAGAAAGAATTAATTTTGTCTGTCTAGATTAATTATAAACAAGGGAATAGGGCTCAACTAATGGAAAGATTCTGTGATATTTAACATCAAGTGATATTACAGGACCCCTTACATTTTAAGAGGAAGTGTTGCTGCAAGAAGCTGTGTGAATGTATGAGCTGTGTGAGGCTGTATCCCTCCGCTTTCCATTCTTCTTTATGCTGTGGTATGAGAACTATGCGTGATTTTTAAAAAGTTGTACAGTTTTTTTGCGAAGATAGTTAAAGAAAGAAAACACATCTGGTATTTGTTTTTCTCTGGTTTTAAACATGAGCCATTTTGTTTCCTTTCCTTATGTTCCTCTTTTGCTTATAACCTATTGTATTTTGATTAATAATACTTATTATCTGAATTAATATTGAAATAAATAAGGACCTGCATTCTACACTGGTCAAGTGCAATTCCCATTGATAAAAATTGAGACAATTGGAGGTAATCTCAAATGTTGTCTTCCTTCATGAGAACCATTAAAAAATGTTACTTTTTTTGCAATTCTAACTAATTTTCTATTTCAAACTTGCATAGAGTTTTAAAAAGTTACTCACAAAAATAGCGGATGATGAATGGATTAAAGCAAAGATATCTCCATGCTCTGTGTTGGGAAAAATTGATTTATATTTGAAATTAGAAACAGTTTTATTTTTGATTCAAACGATAGGAATTTCTTGTATAACCATATGAAGAATTAAGTTGTATTGCAAGGATCTGTTTCAACTTTAAAGAATTAAAGCCTCCTAGTACGAATGTTTTTTTTATTCAGTTACCGTTAAGGACTCCTTTTCCCATAGAATGTAAATTAAAATGTATACGTTCAACTTAATACCAACTGGAACCTTGAATAAAATGCAGTTTAATTTGGTTACTGAGCTTTTATGAAATATTATGGATTGATTTGGGAGCAAAAATATCAAAGCTAATTTCTGTTGTATTCAAATGAGGAGAAACATGAGGAGCTGTTCAAGGAAATGTTATGATGGGTTTTAATGTTAACTGTCTACTCTACCCCTGCTCCCAAATACAACTGTTAGCCCTCAGCCAACAGATCCAAACACGTAATTGGGAACCAGGAGGATATACATGTCTGGAAAAGCAACAGTGTAAATTGTATAATCCCAAAGCCTGCATCACAGAATGGAAAATGTAGAGTTATAGCACAACCACCTTTTCTGCTTGATTTTGTAGAAAAAGTAACCTCAAGATGCCGTGAGGTATTATCACTGTGTGGTTAGCCCGTATAGCTAAAACAACCAGCATGGAATATTATGAATCCAAAATCAAAATTTAGGAAGTATTCTGCTGTAAGATAAGCAAGTACTATTGTAGGATATATGTTAACAGTGTACAATCAATGGTTTTACAGACTGGAATGAAATCATGTAATAACTGTAGTGCAGAGGCTAATTCCACATCTTGTAGGTGAAGGGAAGTTCCTTACACAACAGAGAAGTTAATACTAGAGAGAAGAATTAGAGAAGGAATGGTGTCCAGTCAAAGCTAATCATCAGTAGATGATCTGATAGTGTTACTGGGGTCGTTCAATCCGAAAGCAGGATCACCGAACCTTTGCAGCAAATGCAGGGCACGTGGGAAAGTTACATCAATGTACAATAGAAGGGGGGGTAGGAAACAAAAGGATCGTTTAAGAAGAGCATTCACCTGCAGAGGAGGGATATCTTTGTAGATTAATCCAGTCACGTGGGGAAGGGAGAAAGGCAATGAGATGTGGGATTTGTAATCTGAGTAATGAAATTACCAAGTCATCAGAGCGCGCAGCATCCACCGTAAATTATTTTGTTTGGACTCTGTTCTTGTATTTAATTTGCTGACAGGGTTTGGGAAATGTGAAGAGTTAGGTCAGCAAACAAGAACCGCTCTTAAATGGCCCTAAACTGAAGGTAGTGCTGCAGGTAGGCAGGAGAAATGAAGGGGAGCAGGAATTTGTCCTAAAGGAGTTCATGACCATTGAGGATCAGCAGGTGGCTTCTCTGGAAGGAGGTGAAATTACTCCAAGCACCAAGTTGCTAAACTATTAAATGATTAAATGCAATAACTGCAGGAGTTAAAGCAAAGGCAAACTGAAAAGAAGAAAGGCAGATCCAACATCGCAATTATCCCAAGAAGGCACCAATTATGGGAAATGAGGAGTACAACTGAGAGAAAAACCTGGATAAGAGTTGTGTTTAATTTATTGGTTGTTGATCATTGCGAACCATTTGTGATATCTGGTGGTGA
Source organism: Pristis pectinata (assembly GCF_009764475.1). NCBI lineage: Eukaryota > Metazoa > Chordata > Chondrichthyes > Rhinopristiformes > Pristidae > Pristis > Pristis pectinata. Next base: position 32,059,453 of record NC_067422.1, read on the forward strand.
CAGAGAAACAAGAAGAGTGGGAGGAGAAACAGAGGAGAAGGTTAATGCATGAGGTTTTGGTTCAGTAAGAGCAGAAGAAGTGACTGATTGAATGAAGAGTCAGGCATTAGTCACTTCAGGTTGTGCTCCATAGACAGACGTGCAGGAGAAACACATTTCACTCAAGGTAAATCAATACTAAAATGGTCATGGAGCTTCAGACATGAAAATTGAGCAAGCTTCATATCACAGAATTCTACAAGGAAGCAAGAGAATAGTAAATTAACTTTTAAACCATGCTGTGACCGAATGAAATGCTGAAAGAGCTTTAGACACAAATGGTATGGGCTTCACACAGACTCAAGAACATCAATAGAATAATCAGACCACACAATGATGTGTATCTTGTTTAAGTCTAGCTGTCTGTCTTCCCTGATGCGTGTGGTCCGGTTGTTTACAAGACTTATAAATCTCCAGAGAATAACTGCTGTGATTTCACCAAGTCCGGATTCACCCTCAAAAGCTTTTGGAGATATTAAGGTTCAGGTTGTTGCTTGGGAAAAACGCATTTATAAGTCTTTCAAAATGTTGCTAAATCCAGAATTTTCCAATCAAAACATCTTAACAATGGCTCAAACTTCAGAGGATGAAAATGAGTGGACAATGAGCTAATTCACTGACACAGGAAGGTCCAAATCACTTACAGTAAACAAACAGGAATGAAATAAAGATTAAGGGAAGGGAAGTCTGGAGTTTTGTCAATCAAATAGTCATGGATTTTTACATTATGAAGAAAGGAATGTTCAGGGCAAACTTCACCAACTTGCAAGATAACTGCAGTTAGGATTGATCACCTGCACTCATGGGAACAGATTGCTCTGAGTGATTGCAGAGGCAGTTTTGTTTGCAATTATCCAGAGTTAAGGAGTGCTGCATGCATGAGTAATACTTGAAGTCTTAACTTATCTCTCGAATTTCCAGACTCTGGTTTTGTTCAGATCCCCATGATCTAGTTGCTCCACCATCTCCAGCACATAAACAAAAAGGTTTCTCCTTATCTCCTACAAATCCCTCTTGATGCTTTATTTGGGGAACATTTAATGAAAATGTATCAGCATCATTCATGCCCATTCCAATTTGTGGAGTGGTATTATTTGACGTAGAAATGGTTGTGGTCACACTTCACTCTGAGAAATGTTATCACCTTTTACATGAGTGGCACTGACAAAGCAGCTTTCCATCTATTGGCATTGCATTTAGAATTTCATCCTTGATAAAGATGTTACATATACAACAGCACGTTGAATTCACCCCCAAAATTCATTCCATTGAAGTTACCTGAATTTTGGAGGTGGAATACAATGTCCAATGCAACTGTGTAGAGCATTTATTATTACTGATTGGAAACCCTTATAGGCAGTCATGTTTTAGATTTTAGACTACTGTTTAGAAATATCATCTGTTCATCTTACATCTGTTGTACAACAGACTGAAGAAAAGCACTCATTACATAAATGTCTTATATTCAGATACTGTAACAAGAGTAGCAGCTTGCTAAAAGTTTTTACTGTTAAAGTCACTGAATTGTAGCAGGACCTGAGCAACAGAGATAATGGTGATCTTTTTAGTGTGGGGACCTGGATGCAACTTCACTCTCAAATCGTTTCTTATCAGGTTGAGTGAAGATGCAGAAATGCATTGCAGAGTATCGAGGATCACTAAGATATCAATCACGTTCATAAACCCTATGAAGTGTTTTCCCTTGCTGTCTCTGGGTCACACAGAAACAAATTTAACAACTTGCTTAATTGAATGATGCATTAGCAATGTAAATAGTTGTAAAGGTTAAGATACATCTCACAGTTTGCCACACATATGTTTTGTCTCTTGGAGGTAATGACACACAGTCCTTTACAGCTACTCACAATGTTGTTGTCTTCAATTATTGCAATCCTCCATTTTTATAGAAGAGCCAACAAAATGGGAAAAAACAGGATCAAAAGTTAGGGATAAATACTACATGCCAAACCTGGGTTAACAACACCCGACTTATGAGTGGACACTCCTACATACGAACAAACTCTCATAATATTATTAAATTCAAAAATCCGACGAATGTAAGTTAATTCCTATAAGTGGCAGGACTGGTTTTTTCCCTCTTGTCACTTTTAGTAATTATTCTTTCTTATCAGTCTTATATGTTTTCGATGCCATTCATTACAATACTGTACAGGCATGGTTAACATATTAAGTGAGTTTTGTGTATTTTCCAACTTATGAACAAAATCGACTTCAGGACTTCTGGACAAATGGAACTCGTTCTTTTCCTGGAGATGGCCTGTATATTATTAAACAAAAGCAAGTTGTTGCACACGTTAGGAATCTGAAATACAAGAGAAATGTTTAAAAAGATGAGCCAATCTGAAGAAAGGTTATTGTTGTGAAATGTTAATTGTTTCTCCCTTCACAGCAGCTGACTGAATGCAATAATTCACTTGTGAATGTCTCTCCTTCCCTCCACTTTTGTAGCTTCTTCCAATAAATAGGTTGTGGTGGGAATCCACTTCCTGCTGTCAAGTTCGGTATCAAATAAATTACTGGGCACTTATCTTCAAGACATAAGCAAATTATGCTTGTAGATCATCAAAAGATATCGCATGGATGCAAGTATTACTCTGTGGGTCTAAATCTGATTGGTGTTCTTAGGAGCAGTCTTGATAGACTGAACGATGAAAAAGGAACCACTTTTCTAAAAGAGGAATATTCCTCAAAACCCACAAGAATTGCTATAAGGCAAATTGTAAATTAGACTCCTCTCCATAACTTTAATTTCTGTTCATGGCAGTTTGCAGTTTGATCAGGAAACACATTGCTGATAAGGTGAAACGTAAAGTGTTTTGTGAATGGGAGTAGCATGCCTTAGGATGAACATTATATCCTTGAATTGCAGGTACATGCACCAGAAATTATGTTGGTTCCCACAACAAATTCCTGATCTTCAACAGTGAACACGATGTTATCATTTTACTACAACAAATAAGTCAATATCTATGTTAAATAAACAAGCAGACAAATAACCTATAAATATATTTTGTTTGTACGGTAAACTGTTTCCAAAAAGAACATAATCATTGTTCGATAGCTTGGATCTTTTAGGTTGCATGCTGTATCCCTGAAGTGGTAACATTAGCTTTTGACTGACAGACAATTGTCCATTGTGAGAAGAAAGAAAAAGAAGCCTGGGGCAAGTTAGCAATATTTGGTGAGAAATCGGGAACTCTTACATGAGTCACACACCATTTAGGAGGATGACTAATGAGCAGCAACCTAGGAACTAACATCCATGCAACAATTGGAAACACTCACATATTCTACTTTTGCTTTATCATTTTACCAAACAACTCACAAAGAAGTTAAGTATACAAACACTGTGAGTGTTTATGTATTGAGATCACAAGCTCAATACTGATACCATTTACTTATGTTGTCTTCACTGACCAAAATGCAATTAGTCAAATCTGGATTCCTCTGTCTCCACCTACAGCTGCTGCCTAATGGTTTAGACAATATTGGTCAATGTATTAACTTTATATTCAAGTAGCAGATTATTTTTATTTCTCCAGTATTACAGATACACAGGAGTTGAATGGAACATCAGAGACATCAACCGAAGTAATGATGCCATTCCCACAACTTGGCATGCCAATTGTCGTTCTAAAACAGATTTGAAACAGATTTTAAATGGATATGTATGGTGATTGTGATATTGCAAGTTAGCACGTCCAAGTTAGATATGGGTGGAGAAACGGCAGATGAAGTTTAATCCGGCCTAATGTGAGGTGTTGAACTTTGGGAGATCAAATGTAAAGGGGCAGTACACAGTTGATGGCAAGATCCATAGCAGTACAGAGGGATCTTGGGATCTAAGTCCATAACTCCCTGAAAGTGGCTGCACAGGTTGATAGGATGGTATATGAGGCATATGGGATTCTTGCCTTTATTAGATGAGGCATTGAGTTCAACAGGCAAAAAGCTATATCACAGCTTTATAAAACTCTAGTTAGGCCACATCTGGAGTATTGCATTCAATTCTGGTCGCCCCATTATAGAAAGGATGTGGAAGCTTTGGAGACGGCGCAGAAGAGGTTTACCAAAATGCCGCCTGGATTAGAGGGTATGTGCTATAAGGAGAGGTTGGACAAACTAGGGTCGTTTTCTCTGGAGTGGCAGAGGCTGAGGGGAGACTTCTATCAGAAGTTCATAAGATTATGAGAGGCACAGGTAGAGTGGACGGCCGGTATCTTTTTTCCAGGGTAGAAATATCTAATACTAGAGGGCACGCATTTAAGGTGAGAGGGGGTCAGTTCAAAGGAGATGTACAGGGTAAGTTTTTTTTATACAGAAAGTGGTGGGTGCCTCGAATGTGCTGCCAGGGGTGGTAGTGGAGGCAAATATGGTAGGTATATTTAAAAGGCCCTTAGATAGGCACATGAAAGTGCAGAAAATGGAGGGATATGGACATTGTGTAGGCAGAAGGTATTGGTTTAGTTGGGTATTTAATTACTAGTTTAATTAGTTCAGTACAACATTGTGGGCTCAAGGGCCTGTTCCTGTGCTGTACTGTCAATGTTCTATGTTTATGTCAATCTTACCAAGGAGCAGAATTTTTCAATATCAAGCTGAATCTTTCCAAGTGTTCCACGGCATGGTACACTTGTTGCAAACTGTACTTGTCCTTGAGGCAATCATTTTTTCTGCACTGAGGGCAGAGATATCTTTATTAAGCAATTTATTACATTTTGCTTTTATGTGCACATTTATGGTATTAAACTTCCCAGATCAGATCTTTCCTGTGCATGTGAATTTAAGCTGCATTGAGTATTATAGCACCAGCTCTTAGAACTTAAGAAGAAATATGAACTGTGCTGTTATTTTAGTCTTGAAATATAAATAGAAAATGCTCAAAACTCAGCAGTTCAAGCAACAACCATGGAAAGGGAAAGAATGTTAAAGTTTTGAGGACTCTTTGTTGGAACTAGATTAGAGAGAAAAAGTTATGATTTCAAACCAGAGCTGTTGGAAATGTCTAGCAGATCAGACAGTATCATTGGAGAGAGAAAGACTGAGCCCATATCACAAATGGACTGGCCAGTTCTGATCCAAACAGAGAACGTGAGTTACCTGAAATTGTTAAATTTGGAAGACTGCAACATACCCAGATTAATGATGAGGTGCTGTTCCTCAAGTTTATGTAAACTTAGCTTGGTTTCTCTTCCTACTGATGCTGCCTGACCTGTTGAGTGTTTCCAGCATTTTTTATTTTTTAATTCAGATTTCCATTACCTGCAGTTTGTTTTAAATTTTGTCTTGACTTGACTGGGATAAGGATAACTTCACAATAGCGGTCTGTATCTTGGGACTGTGACAAACTATTGATCCATTGGATCAGAATCAGGGCAATTTTAATTTACTTCTTTCAACATGGGAATGAGATTATCAGAAAGAGAGAGTGTGGCCTTTCATGATTTCAGGAAAATAAAGGCAGACACATCAAAGGTCTTTATAATATCAATGGCTGACAATTTTCCTTCCATCATTTTGTAAAATCCCCATCTTGAAATCACATTAACTGTTTCACTGAGGTTATTAAGTATTCTATGCGCAAGACCTAGCAGGGCATATTTTAGAGTAAATTAATGGAGAACAGATGACATTTAAAGACAACAGAATAATATAGATTAGGAGTAAAGTAGAGCTGTCTCTATCCTACTCCATCATGACTTAATCCCATCTTCCTTCTGACTGCTTTGTCCTCGATGATGTTAAATTACCTAAGTGTTGTTGGCACTGCACTAAGTCAAGAGTGTCTGTTACACCCTTGATGTGTCTTGTAAATGGAGGGAAGGAGTATAGGGAGTAGAGTCACTTACCCAGCCTCTGATTTACTCATACAGCCACAGTATTTACGTGGTTGATTTTCTGGTCAGTGGTGACCCCAACCCCGGGATTCTGACAATGTGGGAATTCAGTGACAATAATGCTGTTGAAAGTGAAGGATAGATGGTTAGGCTCCCCCTTGTTAGGTAAAGATGGTCTTTGCTTAACACCTACATGGTGGCAATGTTATTGTTACTTATCAGCTCATGGCTAAATGTTGTCTTCTTCGGTTTCAGTATGAACAGATTTATGACTTAAAAATCTTTCTTTTCAACTCTGCAATTGGTTAACAGGATCCCAGGGTTTCCCACTGAAGGCAGGCTCAGAATAACTTGCCAGCGTGGCCGAGAATGGAACTATGATGACTGATTCCTCATTGAATTGCAATGAAGTATCACTGAACCCAGAGCTATTCAAAGTCATCGCTTAACAGTGAGATGCTGGGCTGGTTTAGTATTGTCACCTGCATCTGCATTCAGTCATAAATCTGAATAGCATAAAGTCAGACAGAGCAAATAATCACATGACTGCCGCAAATTAATGAGAAACACCGCCACATTGATATGATTTTAGGGGTAGATTCTTGTCTCATCACTGTGTGATATCCTAATGGACCTATTACAGATCCCTTCTGATTTTCTGCTCTCCCAGATTACGTCTTGGGTAATGACAATGGAAACAATTTCAGGTGCTTGATACAACATGAATGGCCATTAATAATCCCATGCACCTGTTACTATTTCTCCCTTGGCACTCTGAAATCAGAAATAAAAGTTTTAAACAATGAACCAACACTATAAGATCTAGCTACACCAGCAGTTCTCCTGTCTGCACTTCTGAATGAATTTTACAGGTTATCTCCAACTGAATGGAATCACTTTCTACTTTGGCACAAACGAACTGAAGGTCAGTGCAGTCTATTAGGAATTCTAGGAACAGGATTAGATAGGAACTAGAATTAGGAACAGTCTATTAGAAACTCACAGGAAAAGACCATCAAGTCTACTGCCCACTGCCCTCTTCAACACCATGATCTCTTTAAATTTCCCGACAAAGACCATTACACAGCAGTGAGTTTTATGCTGTGAACATTTAGAATTTACCTCACCCTGTGCCAACAGCATTTGATGCTAACAATGCATTAAAGTGGGAAAAGATCCCAGTCCTGACATTTGTCAGCACAACAAAAACCATTGTAAAATGTTGTCAGATATATCAGATTCTATTAGAATTTATTTAAGAGGGCTGTTGCTCAGCTTCAATGAAGATAGAGTATACATCTCTGGTTAGTGTGCAGCTAATGTTTTAATGATCCCTCTGACACAGTGTGGAAGCTGCCAACCTACCATTCAACACCATCAGCTCAAGTGTTTCCCATTTCAACTTACAAGTTATCTTTGCAAGAGACAGAAAATAGGAAAGGTACTTCAGTATATTTCTTGGGATGTGACCTTTAAGTCTGATATACTGCATATATCCCATTACAGTGGAACGTGGTTGTATGACAAGGGACTGAGTACTAAACTACTCATTGAGTGTTAAAGGATAGGTACACCAACACTTATTTTTTTGTCCTTTACTCAGAGAGTGGCTGGAAAGTACTCTTGCTTTCATGCAGAGTTCTTCGAGCTAAGATAATGGGCCGGATTGTGAACAGGCTTTGAAACAGAACATAGGGTTGAGCTGGCTGGATTTTACCCTCTGAGAGTGAATGGGTTTCACAAAGGTTGAAACAGCATATGATAGGAACTAACCAACATCCTGGTTTAACCCAAGTGTGTCGATCAGCAGTCAGGAATCCCCCAGGAAGGGGCAGAATAGCAATTTAACTATGTTATTCACTCTTTAACAGCAGCTTCATCTCCTGTTGCAGGATTTAAGTCAGGGTTCACTGGATTCCGCATTTCTCCAAAGCTCATCAGTAGAAAACTGGTGGGAGCAGCCTGGCACTGGGCAGGGTCTGAGGAGAGACAGTGGAAACGACAGTCCACAGTGATGTTGCCAAAGCTTTTCTTTGCAATTTTATTGGTTCTTCCTTTAGCACAGTTCGTTGAAAGCAGCGTCACAGGTAGACGGGATGGTAAAAAAGGCGTTTAGCACACTGGCCTTCATCAGTCAGGGCACTGAGTATAGGAGTTGGGACATTATAATGTATAAGTTGTTGGTGAGGCCGCACTTGGAGTACTGTGTGCAGTTTTGGTCACCGTGTTATAGGAAAGATGTGGTTAAACTGGAAAGAGTACAGAAAAGATTAAGAGGATGTTGCCAGGACTAAAGGGCCTGAGTTATAGGGAGAAGTTGGCAGGCTAGGTCTTTATTCCTTAGAATGTAGGAGAATGAGGGGAAACCTTATAGAAATTTTTAAAATTATGAGAGGGATATAGGTAAGGTGGATGGTAACAGCCTTTTCCCCAGGGTAGGGGAAACTGGGGTGAAAGGGGAAAGATTTAAAAGGGACCTGAGGGGTAACTTTTTCACACAGAGGGTGGTGAGTATATGGAACGAGCTGCCGGAGGAAGTGGTTGAGGCAGGTACAATAGTATCATTTAAGAAGCACTTGGATAGGTACATGGAGGGGCGGGACTTTGAGGGATATGGGCCGAATGTGGGAAATTGGGACTAGCTGGGTGGGCACCATGGTCGGAATGGACAGGTTGGGTCGAAGGGCCTGTATCCATGTTGTATTGTTCGATGACTCTATGACTCTCTACAGGTTTTGATGTTATTCCTGCCTTACTGTTCAGTATGTACATTTTTGCATCTGCCTTCTTGTCTGCTGCAGTTACCTGATCTCCACCTGGTTTTAAACAGGACCCAGCAGGTGTAAGCTGGATAACCCCAGGAACCTCAGGATCACCCTGTAGTGACCCACCTGTGGCTGTGTGACAGAGTGAGGCTAATGCTGGAGGAACATAAGGCATGCAGACAGGCTCAGCTTCAGGTAAGTGAGGACAGTAGTCCGCAGGAGGCTCAGACTGTTATACCGGGAGTCTCAGATCGCTACACCTTCCTAGAACAGGAACTGATGCCTGCTGGACCTTGGAGACATGCTCTGCCTGTCCAGCAAGTGACCATTGCCTCAGCTTCACACCTGGGGTCAGTCCAGGGTTCTGCTGGAGACATCTGCAGGACTTCTCAGTCACCACACACAGATGTATCAGGCCCATGGTAGAGGGGCTGTTTGGAAGGCTTACCATGCAGAGTGCCTTCAGCAGCCAGAATGAGAGAGCACTTGTGGTTACTGCTCTGTCTGGATCCCTGTGGGTTTGGATGGTCTGCACTTGTAGGCAATCGCGGACCCCCAGACCAGACCAGAGATTCCAACAATTAGCAAAGTTTCCATTCCCCCCGCCGTGAAGCTGGTTTGTTACAGGAAGATATTTCTCCAGGTTTGTGAAACAACCAGGCAGCTGCCTGGATTCCTTCATCCGTTCAATCCTCCCAGCAGTCTGAACAAGACACAAGAGACTGCAGATGCTGAAATCTGGAGCAACACAAAAAGTGCTGGAGGAACTCAGTGGATCAGACAGCCTCTGTGGAAGGAAACAGACAGTCAATTTTTCAAGACAAGACCCTTCATCTGGGTTCCTCCAGCGTTTTTTGTGTTGTAGCAGACTAAAGGACTGGTTGCCCTCGGGCAAAGGTCACCTGCTGAGGACATCAACCATATCTGAAGCCATCTCTTATCTGAAGCCATCTCTCCACCTGAAATATGATTAAGCAGGATGCTGGAAGCCTGAATGTGTGTTTAAAGAACATTGTTCATAGTGGCGATGAGGGAGAGTTGCATAAATTTGCATTAGACTACTTAATGCTGGTTTCAGCTGGAAAGAGGGTACATAAACAATCACACAGACACAGTATGTTCATGTGCAATGTGACATAATGTAAGAAAAGCGTGCCTTAGTGCAGCCTTGGAGCGTTAGAATAACTTGGACATTAGAACGTAAGATCAGGATTCAGCCTTTGAATCCAGGAAGAGGCCTACCATAAAAAGGCTGCAGATGGCAATGGAATAACCAGTGATGAAGGTTTAAGTGAGCATCTTGCCTGACCATGGGAAGAAGAAGCCAGAAGTTAACAACAAGATCAGAAGGTTGGAGATAAACTTCTGCATTTATCTAATAGCCTGAGCCAGGCACGATTAAACAAAAGTCCAGAAGAGGCATCTCAGAATGCTTGGCAAGCCATCAGATGCAACTGCACGTATCTGGTCTCCACTCCACATTCCCCATCAGATACATGGAAAAGCCAGAAAGAGAATTATGGGCTTTGTACACTCTTTGTTAAGTCTGCGATTTTCCATTGAAATTGAAGACCGTCTTGATAAAGGTCAGCAAGAGTTAATTGTTGCACTGACAACAGCAACAAAGTGTGCAAGATTCATTTAATTTATGGAGTTGCATTGATTTTGGTAAAATATTTACTGAATTCCACAATTTCTCACTGAGTCTAACTTGGTGCACATTCTGATAATAGGTCATTGACCTGAAATGATAACTTTGTCTCTCTCAGCAGAGCTGAGCAAATTCAGCATTTGCCATTTCAGCACAGGTTCAGTCAGTGCTGAGGGCACGTTGCTGGTTTTCTTTCCGAGGTGTAAATGTAGAATGGGAAACTGCCGGTCAGCTTCACTACTGTAATTTATGAAGGGATTTAATGACAACCAAGGTTTCACTGTCTCATGACCCCAAGAGATCCCAAGGATTATACTTCAAATCTACAGCTTTATGTTTTACTAATTTCACTCACTTCAATGTAGCCTTCAGTTCAATGAACCCTCTTGCTACTCTGAGCACTGTGACCCAGAGTCACTCTTGTTACACAGATTGAACCCTTTCAGGAGGTGGCTCATGACCACCTTCTCAAGGGCAATAAGGGATAGGCAAAAAATGCTGATTTTGCCAACAACACCCACTTCTTGTAAGTGAATAAAAATAGGCCACTAAATTCTCTTAAATGCATTTCTAATTTGATTTTGCCTTTTTTTTCCAAGATAACCTTCAATAAAAATGGCCTTGATTGGGAAGAAATGCTTTTGAGATGCATCCTAAAGCTCAAAGAATTGTTGGTAGGGTGGCTTCGTATTGGTTGGATGATGGTTGTTTCTTTGCATCTACGTGCAGCTTTCACTTGGAGTACAGTCGTAATTAGTGGATAGATTTACAGGCTGATTAATATCTCAACAGACAGCAAACACAGTTTCATTGGCCAATAGTATGGTTATTCCTGCATCATGGGAATGTCTTACAGGCTCCCAAAACATGCACAGTGGACACAGGCATCCTGAATAAATAACATTCAAAGCTAAATTTAGGTTCTCACTGAGTGCATCCAGACTGGAGTTGCAACCTCTCAGACTCAGGAGTGGAATGCTTTTACCTTGTCTAAGGCTGTCTCAGAGTCAAAGGATAATACACTGTAAAGGTTTGACTCCCATACAGAATCTCCTAAGGTTTGACACTCAGTACTAACATGATCAACAAGGAATTCATGTTAACTTTTCTCTAAGAATCTCAGCTTCTGTTTGAAATTTAATATGTTCAAGTTGTGAAATATAAAAAGGGGAAACATTGAAATCAACAAGAAGATGAAGGAGACACAAGACAATGCAGATGTTGGAATCAAGAGCAAATAAAATGACAAATTGGTTTATTATTGTCACGTGTACCAAGGTGCAGTGAAAAACTTTGTTTTACATGCCATCCATACAGATCATTTCATCACATCATAAAATAAGCTGCTGGAGCAGCTCAGAAGGTCAGGCAGCAACTGTGGAGAGAAATGGACAGTCAACATTTCGGGTCGAGAGTCCTTATTTGGTCTGAGAAGATGAAGGATCCTTTATTGGGCTGTCAGAACATTTAGAAGGCAGGCCAAAACTTTAGTAGTTAGTTACAAGGAGATTTTATCCACTGCAGTATACATGCTCTTAGAATGTATTCAATAGATGGTACTCCCTTAATTTGATACTTAGTTCTAGAGTAGATTAGAAGTGCATGTCTGTGAAGTGGGCATTAAACTCACACCCCTTGATAAAGAGCATCCTGACTGGTTGCATCACTGCCTGATATGGAGCCTCCAATGCACAGGATTGCAAGAGGCTGCAGAGGATTGTAGACTCAGCCAGTTCCATCATGGGCACAACCCTCACCACCACTGAGGACGTCTTCAAGGGGCGGTGCCTCGAGAAGGTGGCATCTATCATTAAGGACTCTCACCATCTGGGACAGGTCCTCTTCTCATTACTACCATTGGGAAAGAGGTACAGGAGCCTGCAGACCCACACTCAATGATTCAGGAACAGCCTCTTCCCCTCCGACATCAGATTTCTGAACAGTCCATGAACCCATGAACACTACCTCATTATTTCTTTTTTTCACACTATTTATTTATTTTTGTAATTTATAGATTTTCTATGTCTTTACACTGTGCTGTTGCCACAAAACAACGAATTTCACGTCATATGTCAGTAATAATAAACCTGATTCTTATTCTGAGAAGTGATTGTAATATCGCTAATCAAGACTAACATCAGCTAACATATTAATACTACAATCTCTTTCATTATTTCACTTCAGCTGTTGACCAACATTAACTCCTGCTGGCTTGATGATTTCCATTCTTGCTGGCTTAAGTCCTATACTTGGTTTGACCAGCATTTCTTTAACTACAATCCTAAAATCTCCCTGTTCCCCGGTTGTCTAAATTGTAGCCATTGTCTATGGCAGAGTGACATGGATATCACTGATTGACAAAATGATTCAATTTGGAATAAACTATGAATTCAAAAGTACAGCTAACATTTCATTGGCCCTTTGAGACATTTTGAGTTACAGTATGAAAATGCTGCTAAGCTAGTACTGAAGAGTTTAGCATTGTGAAGCAACAGGGCCAACTTTATAGTATAGAAATTGATTTTGGACAGAGAACTGAATGTATAATTGTGCCATACATTATTACATAGCAAATAGAGGGGTAGAATTCTCTTATGTAGGTTGATTACCTTACATCTTGCTCAATTAACAAATGCAGCCTTAGAATTTGTAATTATTAAATGCTTCAAGATGGCCACAGTATTTAGCACTTGGAATATCACAAAAAGGATCCATCATTTCTCCTTTATATTTATTTCCAGAAGATAGACTACAGCCAGTTTAGCTACTTGAATATTTACTTCCACTGAGTAGACTGGTTGGGAATTAGGCAACAGCTGAAGTGAAATAATGAACGAGATTGTAGTATTAATATGTTAGTTGATATCACTTTAAAAATTGTATCATGTGACCACCGACTCACTACAATGTATTGTTGTCCAGAATCTGTCTGTCTTTGGGGACAAACATCTTAATAAGAAAACTCCATGGCACTGTGAGCTTTTTTTTAAATGAAGTATCCTTGTTATTTGAATTGCCAACTATATTCCAGTGTCATAGGGAGGGAGAGGGAGAGGGAGAAAGAGAGAGAGAGAGATTAAAATGCTGAGTGCCAGGTGTGGTTCCTCTCCTAATGGATATAATATGGCCATGTGCCAAGAGGCAGCCAGCTGTGCTTTAATGGAGATAGGCACAATCGAACAAATAAGACTGCCTGAGCTGATGAAAGAAAACTTTGTGATGTTCTCACTGATCCTGCAGTCTGATGACCAGATAACATTGCCTCACTTTCCACAGGGTACTGGAAAGGTACCACAGAGGGGCCCAATGAACTGCTTAAGGAGGCTCAGTCATCACGATCAGACTCTGTTTCAGCATCCCAGCTTCTGTAATGACCTGATCCAAGGGATGATGAGCTGTCCTGTGTGGAGTTATCTGAGCAGGTGACCGAGAACTCTACTCCCAACCACAGGAAGTGCAAAAAAAACTATCCGAGAACTGGAGGCAGCCAAATAAAGGCAGGCACCGCAAAGATACTAAAGACCAATAACGCGTTTAAATGTTGGATACACAGTATGGATGAAGTCCACATCAGACTGAAGGCAGGCGTGACAGAAGGCAGTGATGACTCAGCATCCCAGATCATACAAGGCCAAGACCAAGGAGATCATCACATAAAAGATACCATCTCAGGAAGAGGTTTGTATGATGGAAGCAGATGTGGAGATACCAAAGGATGTATGACTAACTGTGTAGAGTGAGTACACCATACTGAGCAAAAAGCCCTGGGAGAAGCTTAACTAGGTACTACCAGATCTGGGAGGACAGTTTGATGACTCAAGTATCTTAAAGACTTTGTATAAAAAGATAAAACACGTAAGGTTTTGGATGTTAGTTTCTTCTTTTTATTTTTCATGATTTAAGGAGTTTGTAACATATTTGGCCTATATAATATTGGTTGGTCCCACTTTCATGTCAAATGACCAATAGCTGTCTGTGTTGTAACACTGTGGGGCATTCAAGAGTCTATTCAAGAAAACCATGGCAAGGAGGCTTCCTGACACAGATTTTCCTTTATTTAATATGGTACCCTTGCTAGTTTGATTTACCAAACTATTTTCCAGTGTCTCAAAGAGAGAAATTAAGATAGAAATAAAATAACAAAGGCTAGGGAGCACAGAACTAGAGATGTTGATTAGAGTTGCCAAATTTAATCTTTCTTTGAGTTTCACCTCAAATTTTATAAGAAAAGAGGGAATGTGTAAGGTTTTCCTCGCCTGGCTAGGGCAACATTACATAAGTACCCAATTTATGTCATGCCCTAAATTCTGTTTGAAGATTCACTTTTCAACTGATGACAAAGGAAGGAGAGTACCACAAGTTTTAGATATAGATTAATGGCAGCCATCTGCCGTCATATTTAGCTGTTCTGGCTTTCTGAGGTTATTAAATTTCTTTCTTCATGAGAGTAAACTCTTGGCTTAAAGAGTTGCCATTCACTACCGATACTAATTCATTCCACGTGGTCCTGATTGAAAGGCCTTTTATATTCTATCCTTCCTGTTCTAATTGCACTTTCATATCAGCCTCTGTGAAGCTAAGACTCCCTTCTCACAGGCTCCACATTGTTTTGAGAACTGTCTTACTTTATAATTAACATCTTTGAGGTGTTCTCCCATTCCACACCACCTTCTCGTCCAGCCTAAATAACTGCGGCTTTGTCCTGGATATAAATATTTTAATTGGCTGACCTTTCAATAACTGACAGGGTCAATGTCAAGGCTAACAAGAGGTCTGAAACTCTGCCCCACTAGATGGATTGCCAGCCGCCTAACTTCATGGACAGAGAATCAAGCAGAGGCAAATCTCTTAATTATACAGCATAGAAACAGACTATCTGGCCCTCTGGTCCACCAAGCCATCAGCCACCTACTGCACTAATCTTGTAGTAATCCCATATTTTAATTCTCCCCACATTTTCATCAACTCCCTGAAGATCCTACCACTCACCCTCACACTAGGGGCAATTTACAGCAACCAGTTAACCTATCAATCTGCATGTCTTTGGGGTGCAGGAGGAAATCAGAGGAAACCCACAAGGTCATGGGAAAACATGCAAAATCCACATAGACAGCACTCAAGGACAGGACTGAACCTAGGTCTCTGATGCTGTGAGGCAGTGGCTTTATTAGCTGCACCACTGTGCTGCCCATACAATCATTTTATGTATCTGACTATACCTCACCGACTAAGCTTCTCCGAATTCCTTTAGTGAATCTTCCTGACAAAGAGCAAGGATTATCAACATATAACTTTGGTGTTGCTAATGCAGATTAAAGTTATGATTTTGGCATGACTCCCAGCTTGGTTACATTGGGAGGGGGTCATTCTGTGTATGGACGGGATAGCTTGTGGAAGAACATGATAAAGTTCACACCTGGCCACAGTCCAGTTTACCAGGAATAAGGTGACCTTCTGTTCAATTCAATGACCTTTATCCACCACAAGATTAAAGGACAAAATTGATGGTAAACCTGATTGGCATTTACGTATGTGTATGGACAGGTGAAGTTGAATCACTGGCCTCTCTGTAGCTTATGCACCCATTCAGGCTGGCTGCTGGGTGTGTGTCAGCATTGTGAGTGCAGCTTGGATATCATGTAGTAAAACTGGAGTGTGCATTCACTCTGAAGAAACCACGTGTGCCTCGACCAGCAGAGTAGAAGGAGCATAAAGTCCTACATTTGCGTACTAGCTGAAGTGCTCCTGTCGGAAAGTCTGAAACCAACTGTTTTTCTTACCTGCCATCCAAGAGTATATTCAACTCTAATACAACTGCTCTGCTGGCAGATTACATGAATTACTTATCATTTTAAGTAAAGAACTTCCTCCTGGCCTACTTGCTTTTTCACTAATTTCCAGAACTGCCTTTTGTTTTGTTCAATTCCTTTTACAGGATCTGGGCATTTATTCCCCATCCCCAACTACCTTTGAAATGAATGGCTTGAACAGGCCGTTTTAGTCAATCGCCCAGGATGGGTCTGGAGTTACAGTAAGGATGGCAGATTTTCCCCTCATTGAACCAGATGGGCTTTTATGTAGAGTCACATGGCACAGAAACAGGCCCTTTGGCCCACCACGTCCATGCTGTAATTTTTTGCAGTCATCATCACTAAGGCGAGATGCACTTGTTTCTTCCAAGTTTTTAGCCGGGTTTAAGTTCCCCAGCAGTCTTGGAATTTGAACTTGGGTCTGTTGAATTTTAGTCCAGACCTTTGGACTACAAGTTGGAATTGGAATTGGTTTATTATTGTCACATGTACCAAAGTACAGTGAAAAACCTGTCTTGCATACTGTTCATACAGATCAATTCATTACACAGTGCTTTGAGGTAGTACAAGGTAAAACAATACAGAATGTAGAGTAAAGTGTCACAGCTACAGAGAACGTTCAGTGCAGGCGGACAATAAGGTGCAAGGTCATAACGATATAGATTGTGAGGTCAAGAGTCTTATAACAGTGGGATAGAAGCTGTCCTTGAGCCAGGTGCTAAGTGCTTTCAGGCTTTTGTATCTTCTGCCTGATGGGAGAGGAGAGAAGAGAGAATGTCCGGGGTAGGTGGGGTCTTTGATTATGGTGGCTGGTAATTTAACCACCGTACCAGCTCAATACCCCTTCAATCTTATTCCCCTGACTTGCTCTGAAGTAATAGCCCGGTATGAATATTTGTTACATTTCCATGAGGCCCTCTTATCCCTCTTGTTTCAGCACTGTGAAGCTCCAGCTTCCTTCATACTTCCTCAGAACACCAGTGTGGTCATTTCATAACATCCATCCATCTTGCCAGGAACTGCCACAAATTCCAAGCGTTGACCTGAAATATAAATACATTTACTGGAAGCAAAATTAGGATGAAGAATTAGACCTTAAATGGTAACATTTTAAATGGTGTTGTGGACCTGGGAGTGTGGACAGGCAGATCATAAATTGTAGATAATGACCTAAAAAAAGGCAAATGGAATCCTTGATTTTGTATTTGGAGATGCACAGTCAGGCAGCACAGAGACACAGATGGTAGAGCTGCTACCTCACAGTCCAATGATTGGGGCTCAATTCCAACCTCTGGTGCTGTCTGTGTGGAGCTTGCATGTTCTCCCTATCCTAGTGTGAGTTTCCTCCCACATTCCAAAGACATACAGACTGGAAGATTAATTGGCCATTGTAAATTGCGCCTAGTGTGGAGGTAAGTGATAGAATCTGGGAAGAGTTGTTGGGAATTTGCGGGGGTGGGGGTGGGGGTGGGGTGGAAATGGGATCAGTAATGGGATCATTGCAAATGGGTTTTCAATGGTTGGCACAGAGCTGGTGGGCCAAGCAGCCTGTTTCTGTACTGCATGACTGTGATTGTGTGTCAGGGTCCAGCAGAAGCAACAAGACTGAAACCACCATGTATTAGGGTTCTCTCTCTCTCTCTTGATTTCTCTTTCTCCACTCACCCCCCTCTCTCCCACCCTTCTGCTTTAGCTTTCTCCCTGCACATTCCTTAACCATTGACTAGACCTCTTAAGTAATGTTGACAACAGGAATCACCACTGGACGTAGCAGCATAAGCTTGACAAGACAAACATTGGAGTAGGTGTCCTACTTATCTGCAAAAATGGAAGTGTATTCGCTCTCCCTCTCTTTGCTTCTCAATCATATGAGCCATTTTTCCATTGAGAACCCATGTACCAGAGAGTGTCAAATTATAGCCGCCCGTGAGGTTATGGTGGTTAAAAGTTCAATGCCTGAGATCCCTTAATACTCAGCCCAGAAATCAACCCAGTATTAAGAGGCTTCGGTTAATGTTCAGCATGCAGCCACCTCAAACAGTAGACTATGTTCAAGATTGAATAAATCATTAAAACAGGATATTCTCTCAAAGCTTTTCCCACTCTGTTACCTTGACTTCATCAGATGTTGACAGAAACCCATTGTACGAACATCAGTAAAGGCATAGTGAGCTGTGTGAAGGATAGTACTAGACTGTAAGGGGACTTAGCCTGGTTAATGGAATGAAGAGATATGTAGTAGATTAAAGTGAATGCGATGAAATGTGGTGCGTTATATTGTGGTAAGAAGAAAGTGAAGAGCCAATAGGGTGCAATCCTAAAATTGTACAGGGACAGAGAGATCTGGGGATATATATGCAGAGTTCATTGAAGGTGGCAGAGCAGGATGAGAAAATGGTGAAAATAATTATATGGGCTTCATGCATAGAAGCACAGAGTACAAGAGCAAGGAAGTCATGATGAACTTTCATAAAACATCGTTCAGCCACAAGTGGAATATTGTGTTCAAGTTTGGGTGTCACAGCTACACAAAAAATATAAAAGTTTTGGAAATGATGCAGAAGAGTTTAACAAAATAATTAGAGAGATGAGGGACATTAATTCTGTGGACAGACTGGAGAAGCTGAGATTTAAAATCATGAAGGTCACAGACAGAGTAGATGCAGAGAAACTGTTCCCATTGGTGGAGTGGTCAAGAACCAGGGGTCATGAGTGTAGGCAATTGGCAAATTAACCATTAGTGATCAGGAAAAACATTTTCCACAGTGTATGGTTACTTTCTGGACTGTACTGGTAATACCTATGACTGTAAATGTATGAGGCTCACTGGCCAACAGAATGATACTGTATGAAACTGTCACAGACAGACAGAATAAAACTGTATGAAAGACTCGCAGGCTGACAGAATAATCCTGTAACACCTTCGTGGACAGCATAGTGGTACAGCTCATGGAGTCAGTGCCTCACAGTACCACAGAACAGGCTTCAATCCTGACCTTGGATACCGTCTGCGTGGAGTTTGCACCTTCTACCTGTGACCTTGTGGGTTTCCTCTGGGTGTTCTGGTTTCCTCCCAGATTCCAAAGATGTGTGGGTCGATAGATTAATTGGCCACAATAAATTGCCCTGTTTGTACGTGGGGGAGTTGATGAGAATGTGGGAAGAAAAGAAATGGGACTAATATGGGATTAGTGTAAATGGGTGACTGATGGTTGGTGTGGGCAGAAGAGCTTGTTTCTGCACTGTATCTCTCTATGAGACTCACGAGCAGACAGAACAATGCTGTATGACACACAGAGGTGGACAGAATGATACTGTATGAAGCACACAGGCATATGGAGTGATGCGGTATCAGACTCACCCAGGCTGACGGGATAACACTGCAGGAAATTCTCACAAGACTACATTGCAACCAGTGCACAGCCAAACTAAAGAATCCACAGACACCCTTCAGATGTCAGAAGTAGGTTCATGATAGACAAGGCTAGTATTCCCTTGTAAGCTGCCAAAGCTTGGAGTTCACAGTCATTCCTATTATGCCCTGTTGTGAGATTAACACACGCATTTTATGAGATAAGTTTTCTTCATGTGTGCTTCCGGGAAGTTGCTTTTGCATGATTATTACAGTTCTAAAGGAAGGGCAACAGTGGCATACCACCACATCAAGTGTTTAAGGAGTCTGAGCTACAAGGTCAGTCACAAGTAAGATGGGCTTTGTTTCCTCAGTAACAGATGGTTAAAGTGGACTTGATACAAGTGTTCAATATGACCAGAAACATTTTGCAAGACAAAGTTATGAGGGATCATTTCCTTCCATTTGTGAGTTGAAGACACCATCTCAGCCATCCTGTCAGAATAAGTGATAGATTCAGATACATTTTTATGTCAGAAGAATTACATAGAATGCGGAATACAAAATAACAGATGCTAAAATAATCACTGCACTAAAAAAGACACTGAATATTAAAGAAAATTGTGAACTAGAACATTTCAAAGTTAAAAAAAAATCCACCGAGAGTCAAAAATGCTGAAATCCACCTTCTGTGCTTAGATATTTGAATGGTATATAGAGAGCACATTATAAAATGCCACCAAAATTTCTCTTAGTTTTTATTTAAAGTTCAGATTTAGTTAAGAATGGAAAATTAGCTGACCCTCACAGAATCAACATCCTGACTTCTATTAAGGTTACCATTAAATTTATATAAACATGAAGATGAATTCCCTTGCTGGAGTTGTAATATTCTTCATTTTATGTGCAGTCTGCATCTTGAAGCATGTTTATAGCTGCACTATTTACAGCCCCCTTTGTAAATGAGTTTGTTGACTCTTTCATTAAGTGGGTGCATTCCAGAATTATATTTCTCTCTGGCAGCATTAATTTATGTTTTCATATCACCCTTGCCGTGGAAAACTCAGAAAACCATCACAATGCAGGGAGGAAGCAATAAAACGGAATGCCAAAGGGTGTTCAGTGAGAAATAGAGATGCCCAACTCCTGGTCAACAGGAAATAATAGCAGGTTCAAGAACAGCTACTTCCCTTCAACCATTCAGTGTTTGAACCAACTGACACAACCCTAATCACTACAATATAGCAAAGCTATGACCACTTTGATCGCTTTTTACTAAAATTGACTTTTTTTGGTTCTAATTTTGTTCTTTCTTGTAGAAATTGGGCAATAATGTATGTTTAATTAATGTTTTTATTGTGAATGCTGCTTTTCTGGTGCTATGAGTCTGTGATGCTGCTCCAAGTAAGTTTCTCATTGCACCTGTGCATACATGTACTTGTGCATAGGGCAATAAGCTCGACTTTAATTTTGATTTTTTTTTTACTTTACCTGCTACAGGTTGCAATCTGAGAGAATGCAATGTGTAAGTGAACTAAAAATGGCAATGAATCAATGATCAACCTGTTTGTTTGGTCCTCCAGCTCCTGCCAATTTGGGTAGTGTATTGACAAGGAGAGTCAGAGTATCCTCCTATTTCAATTGGGGTGCTATTTTTAATATATGAATCAAGGCTGTTTAATAAGTAGCTTTCTTTTTTACAAAGGGTGATCCAATTTCCCTTTAAATGATAAAATACTTTCAGTCCCTCAGGTTAAACATATCACTGTAGAGGTACAGCTGAGTGGTGTATACACCAGTTGACTCCATTCAATTCTGTTGGGATTGAGTGGCCTTATGGACAGTGTACATATGGGTTGCTGGAAACTCCTTCAAAAGTTACCAGATGACTTGTTTTTTTTTTCAGTTTGGGTCATCCTGGCTCACAGTTCCCAGCTTCCCTGTGCATGCAAGCACTTCTCCACCACATTACTCCCTTCCTTAAGCCCCCTTGTGTAGGTTGGTATCCTACATTCGCAGAGCCTGACTGCAGGACATTTCCATTCATGAGCTGGCTGAGGTTATGTCCTCAGCCAACTCATGAATGGCTGAAGAGTCGTACACAACTCAGAGGTTAGCTGTGTACGGCTCTTCAGCTACATGTTTAACGAGAAGGGCCGATTATTTTACCTTTTAAAGGGAAAATGGATCACTCTTTGTAAAAAGAAACAATATTTATTAAACCACATTGAGAAATTGGATCATAAAAAGATCGGAAGCACAGTAATAAACAACTGAAGATGTAATATATGAATGGATATAGCGATAGAGCTTGGTGAAATAGAATTAGAGTGACTGAAGAGTTTCCTGCAGTGTTGTAAATGATATTATTCAACATCAGGCTCCACAATACTCTTAGTCAGACCAGGTTGTAATAATAACTTCAACCAGCTGCTCTTTAACACACATACAGAACATAATTGTAGGCTGTAAATTGATTGAAAAGATAACAAGAGGAGGGATATTCAAGGAATGAGATGCCAACCAGCTACTGTGATGGAGGAATATTTATATTGTGATTTTATTGTTCAGTATAATGAAAGACTACATGCAAGGATAATGTCAATACAAAAAGTGATAATGAACAGATAGAACAAACAGCCATAAAATGCATTAGCTACAGGTTGGCAGAGCAGTGGATATTACATATTCAAGGTTTTCAATAATGAATTTATTTCTTTGTAAGCACCTGCCCTTCTCTATTATGTTTCATAGTTAGCATCTCTTTAAAGTAAACAATGAATTCAGATAGTTGAAGAGAAGGTAACCATTTCAAAAAACTAAACTGTAGTCTGATATAACATTTCCCCCTCCTTAGCCATGGTGGAGTATAGTGAGGAGAATACAAAAGTAGTTTAAATCTTTGAGGAGCAAATGGTATGATCTGACATAAATTCTTGACAAAGGTCACTCCGGGAGGATGGGAACCCACGATGTAACTGGGGAATGAGAATGAGGGCATTAAAGACCATTTACTGAAGCATTGGGAGTAAGTAGAATGTACAAGGGCGGGTTAGATGAGCTGTAAAAACCTTCTTTGGGCAAGGAGAACGGCAGCAATGTTTTAGACCAGCTGAGGGTGTGCGAGCTGGAGGTGCAGAGAACAGCAAGTGGAACACTTCAGAAGGCAAACTCCAAAATAGTGGGGGTACAGATGAGGTTTTCGACAGCAAAGGGTAAGAGCTGTTGTGGAAGCAAGAAATATTTATATTTAACTAACTTCCTATAGTATAAATATGACTTCTGAGAGTACCACATTGGCTGTAAAGCATCTTGAGGTATCTTGCAAGATACACAAAAAGTGCTACAATAAATGCCCGCCTTTTCATTTTAATGACTTAATTGTGTTCAATAAAATTTTGACTTACTCTGGTTTGTTAACGAACAAATCAGACTATGAAATCTGCCTTAGACCCAGCAATGATGGCAACAAATTAGTGATGGTATCACCAGCAAAATGTGGAGATTGTTTATTTATTAGTGGTGATATCATCAAGAGGCAGTGTAAAAAATGAAGAGAGTGGCACCAAAAATGGAGCTCTGGGCCACGACAGAGGTGGTCTTGTGGACAGAGAAATTAAAACCATTTAGGAGATTGAGTAATGAAGCATCAACAACCTGAAAAATTAACTCTGCTTCTCTCTCCACAGATACTGCCTGATCTGCTATTTTTTGTTTACTTTGGGGGACTTGGAAAAAGTATGATTTAATGAAGTCACTACAGATGTAAAGGCACAAAATGTTTGATATATGAAAATGGCGAGTGTTAATTGAAGGGACAGTGGCCGCTAAGATATGCAGCTGAAAGGGGACAAAGCTAAAAATTGTGGTGACTAGTTTTTCTCATACAGCTGTAGTTTTAATTCCCAAGGAAAGAGAATCAAAACCTAGAGGGCATTGATTTAAGGTGAGACGGGGAAAATTTAAAAGGGACCTGAGGGGCAAATTCTTCAGGCAGAGGGTAGAATGTAAATGGAATGAGGTGCCAGAGAAAGCAGTTAAGGCAGGTACAGTAACAACATTTAAAAGACACTTGGACAGGTACATGGATAGAAAAGGTTTAGAGGAATATGGGTCAAACACGGGCAAATGGGACTAGCTTAGATGGGCATGGATGAGTTGGGACGAGGGACCTGTTTCTGTGCTATTTTACTCTGACTCTATGAGATGTAGTGGGGCTATCGAGATGGTAGGGAAGAATGAAATGGCCAATAGAATGAAAGATGAACTGGCAGATTGAATTAGAACAAAAAACAAACTGCTGGATGAACTCAACATGTCAAACAGCATCTGAAGGGGCAAAAGAATTGTTGATGTTTTGGGTCAGTACCCTGCATCAGATTGAATTAGAGCCTGGTTTGATGTTCTTTGTCAACTAAATGGAAATTAAACATGCAAACCAGTACAAGAACTATAGGAAATGAACACATTGAACTGTTAAATGTTTTAAAGGGATATCAATCCGATATTTGTTAACAAGTAAGTTTTGAAAGATTTCCACCTGCAGCTTGTGATTCTTTGGATTGGCCACACCAGACTGCCTCACAAACCACCTACCTACCTGCCCTGTCATCCACCTACTCTAGGGAGAAATTTGCAGTTTCCTGTATCGCCCCTATTAGCTACTCGAGGACTCACACAACCAGAGTGGAAATAAGCTATCCTGGATCAAAGAAGAAAGAAGAAGAACACACCATATCTCCCTCACTATCAACCCCCTCCACCCACAACCCTGGCACCCAGCCCACCATCTCTTGTCACCATATCACTACTCCTGTGCTTTTATCTTTTCAAGAAGCCAAGAGCCGCAACCTGACCAGGTGGTGGTTGAAGCGCAGGAAAGTGACACGTCACCATCAATTCAGAGAGGGCCATTTAGAGGTGAGTCACTGGATATATGATCAGCAATCAGCACAGAGGGAAAGGATGGCCAGATGCAGGGCTAGGTCACACGTTCTCCTGCAGGATGCTCAAATTAAGACTCTGATAGGCCAGCCGATAGAAAATGTGTGATACACAGGAAGAACAGCCAATGACAATGGGCATCGAAGAATGCAACATCAACCAAGGATTTGAACAGAGCTTGAAGGTCTGTTCAAATCCTATGTGGAAATGCTGGTCAATTGCATCAGAACACTTGTGGACTGAACTGTGAAGCAGCATTTGAAAGCCCATAACTTAGCTACCAATAAGTTATGAACAGAAGCCACCCAATGTCTGAGTGGTGCAGTTGAAGCTCAGGTTTCTGTCATGCATGCTTGGACTGCTTTGGAATCTAGACTTCATGGGGGCTTACAGGGTTCTGTAGCCAACCAGTAGCTACCTCCAAGGTTGAGGCACAGCCATGGGAGAGTGTCAATGGAAAACGCACCTGTAAAACTCACATTGGTAGGAGCTTATATCTAGGAACAACTTTCTCCTCATTCTTCTTCCTCTTGTAGCAGTTTGTCTGCTCTGAAACCCCTTTCCTGAGTCTTCCTGTTATGTTGCTCTCCATTAGAATGGACAGTTAACCAGCTATGTATATGGCCAAAGAGCACTCCTTGTAGACTTTGAAAACTGCAGCAATGTTTGGAAACACTGGACAGTGCTTTATTCCAACTACCATTCCATTCAAAGTGAACAACAACAGACCCTCAAGCAATTACACCCTGTAAATAGTGCCGGAGGAAAAAGCTAAGCACTGAATCCTTTGTGTGAGTTGAACAGAGAGTGTCAGCTGGATGATTGTGGTGTTATTTTGAAGCACTAGTGTCAGTCAGCTCACTGAGTTCATCACCCACCTACTCTGCAAACTCCTAGGTGAGCAAATGTGTTGCATGCAATATGGAACCCATTACAATTTGCATTACAAACGTGTGTGTGTGTGTGTGTGTGTGTGTGTGTGTGTGTGTGTGTGTGTGTGTGTGTGTGTGTGTGTGCCATTGCAAACCAAACAATGGGTGCAAAGCAACAGATTTTCACAGCAGCTCCATCCTTCATGACATCCATTTCAGAACAGTTCATCCTGTAGCCCCATCAAATGAATTCACAAGTAATCCCCTACAGCAACCAAATTACTGTTCTCTTAAAGCTGTTTAGTCTCCCCCTTTGAATTTGGGACTGTCAAAGTTATTCAAATCAAGTGGTGAAATGAGAGAGGCAGAAAAAAAAGATCTGTTTAATCTTCCAACAAGCTTCCTGGGGGGATTTCTCACAAACAACATTTGCAGATATTAGTCCTGTTTGAAGGACATGTACAATTACACTATGTCAATTCATAAATCCTGCTGCTGGTGTCTTCCAGAGCAGCATATCAACTCAAAAAGTTAATTGATCCAAAATTCAAAGCTTTTACAACTCACTGGTCACATTACAAATTTGATAAAAGAATGTGATAGGAACCATTTTAACAGATTACCATGGATTTACAAAATCAAAAGTAAATGTAGTTTTGATTATATTGCAGTTCCTGATATTGAGTCCTTTGCCAATTCTAAATCACTCAAATAACTGCAAATGTCTGATTACACATGTATTAACCTCCTCACCTCAAAGTGATCAAAGTGTCCACCAATGTTGAGCTTGGAGTCGTTACTCTAAATCATAAAGACCAACACAATTCAATGGCATTGAGGAGTTCAATTTCTAATTGTTGCAATGTCATACACTAAGCAAAGGTGTCCTACAAGAATTTAAAATGGCTGGCTTTTGGAGGGACACACATGTATTATGGAGCAAATGCATTCATAACCTCAAACACACATTTTTGATGCATCATTATTTTGTGTTGGAGCTAAGCCCCACCTTGTGTACATCTCAGACCCCAAATCATCTGGAAAGGTTGCTAGGCAATTTTGAAGTTCAATAAATGTAAAATGCTTTGTGTTTTTTTTACTTTCTGTGTTTTTTTTACCTTTTATTAACCTCACCTTAACTATGTTTGAGTATTAATCTGTCATCATCCACCGATCTCAGAAGGTGATCCTCAGTGCAACTCAGTTTTAGTGGATGCTTATGTTTAATGATCAGTTGTCGTTTTACAAGTTACAATCTATGTGCATCTCTATTCGTGAATGCAATCATATCAGTCAGTAATGTTCATCAAGGAAGTTAAATTGTGTCTCTAATAATAGCCCATTGTGTCAGAGCAGAAATTAACACATCTACAGTTTTGTAAAATGAAGAAGATAATTTTTGTGTTAGGACAATAACAATGATTGGAGGTGCACCATTATTAATCTACAGCTGACACGAACCTTCCAGCAGCAGCTAACAGTCTAAGATCCACCCAAAGGTAAATTGCTGCGTTTGAAGGAATTGCAGGAGTTGGAACTATCCTATGATTAAAAAGCTGACTGGTGATAGAGTCAGCAGACCACTCAACTCACCATCAGTAGTACCTGAGACTGTTGAAGCAGTTTGTGATATTACAAGCTTGAAGTGGATCAATATACGACTGCCTCATTCGTGGCATTCAATCAATTATTATGATTAAATATCAGCCTATCCTAACTACCAGTATAGCCTGAGTCGATGATATGTTTGTGCATTATTTTTTACAATAAAGAAAATATAGAGTTTTAGCTTAAAGTATAAGAGCCAACAGAAGTTATATTTTATCTCTACCTGAAAAGTTAGTAACAGAGGGCAGTTTTCCAGTGAAATATATAACTGCTTAGTTGTCAGTTCTATACTTTCCTTAAATTCATGCTCATGGATAACAGTAGGGGTAGAAAATGAATCTCGGTTGAACTTGTACATCTAACCCAGCCTGATGCAGTTGACAGGGATTAACATTTGACAGTTGACAGTAACAGAACCACAGCCTCATAGTGCCAGAAACCTGGGTTTAATCCTAACCTTGGGCACTGTCTGTGTGGAGTTTTCACGTGCTTCCTGTGGCCAGTTTCCTCCCATATCCCAAAGCCATGCTGGTTAATAGATTAATTGGCCACTATAAATTGCTCCTAGTGTGTAAGTGAGTAGTAGGATCTGGGGATAGTTGACAAAAACGTAGGGAGAATTGAAAAAGAGGAATAATGTAGGATTAGTGAAAATGGGTGGTTTATGATCAGTGGAGAGTTAATGGTCTATAAGTCCTGTTTCTATACTGCATCTTTCTCTGACTCTATAACTAAAGATTTTCACTTCAACTGTTCTGAAGAGGGTGAAAGGATAGTGTCCTAATTTGCTGTCATTAAGTTCCCCAGCTAATTGTTAAATTTCTGTAGTGTCTGATTAATATTACCATTAAAAAAAATTCTTACAACCCTCTCAATTTCAGCCTTGAACATTTGATTACCTGGTAAAAATAGTTAGTTCCAAATAAAGAATAAAAGCTTTGAATTATTCTGGAGACAATGCTTGACATACATGTAAAATAGGTGAAATTATGTTACCCTGAGTTTATGTCTGAAGTTTGAAGTAACCTGAAATTTGCAAACGCCTTGTGAATAAAACAAAAGCTCTGAATGATATATATCTTCTAGGTGCAAGAAACAACCATAAAAGGAACCCGCACAATTGTTACTTTCCATTTTGCTCTTGGCTGTCATCCACTACCACATTCAGTGTCACACATTGCTTTTTAATGGATGGCTTTTGCAGAATTCCTGTAGAAAATTCTGAGGTTAATTTTAAGAATTTCATCTGCAATTTGCATGGCATTAGGCCAATCTTGGATTTATACCCCCATAAATCCTCCATTTGCAGTCAAACTATATTTACTGCTTGACAATTCGAGAGCAAGGATAGGAAAACAAGCACATGTTCAGTGTCAGGGTAATTTATACCTCATACACTTGAGTTGGTTTGAACCTACATTGGATAACTTTCCCAATGGGAACATGACAAAGATTTACATACTGGGAGAGGAAAGAATACAAAGCATTTAAAAAATAAAGTTTTTGTTGGCCTTCTTGTTTGTCTGATGCTATAATCAGAAAAATTGCAAAAGTTGATCTACTTTTACTCAGAGTTTGAGGAATAGTCTGAATGGTGGAGCAATAGGCATTAAATTTTCTTACTCATCCTTGATATGTAAGTTAATACAATTCGGAGGCTTGTACCTAGCTTATATTTCTACAATATATACAATCTATACATATACAGTCTAGAATATCTATATATGTATATATATATATATATATATATATATATATATACAGTCTAGTGTATATAGATGACAGTTGCTGTAATGCTAAGCATAGTATTAAGCACAGTGTTATCAGATTTCTTGCTTTTTGGGTTGTAGAAGCCTTTGGAACCATCCTGTAGAGCTCCCTGGAGAAGGCAGATATGCCTGTCTGCAGGTACTAGAATCTGTGTGAGTTCATTCAATGACTCAACTCCATGGTCACATAAAGAACCGAGAAACTATGCTGGCGAAGAGGATATGAGGCTGCAAAAAAGTTGGACTGTAGTAAGTCAGATTGGATGAATTTACCAGCATCGTATGTCAGTGCAGAAACATGCAAAGAGTACCTTATGTGGTGTTATATATAATGGCAACCTGCATAAATTGGTAGCCTGGGAGAATACACAAGGACACAGGAAGTGTTGGGTACCAACTTGGAAAACATCGAGCTGTTATTCCAATACAGAGTTGATGGCAAATAGAAATGAAGCCATCAGGAGACAAAAATATCATCCTTCGAATGGAAATGAGACCAGATACTCGCACTACATTCATTCATCTTTCAGAACCTCACAGCCTGGTTGTTGCTATGTTAAGCAACAATTTTAACCCATTGTTTAACTCCTTTTTTGAAATTTACAAATTTGAAATCCATTTGTTATGCCAGTGTGGCTTTGATATGTTTCCAGACCACGTGTTATGGGATCCATTCATGTGCATTCTTGCCAATGAAGTATATTCAGCCTAAGTTTTCAAATACACTGAGGCACACATTCAAAAATATGTACAAATTGGACAATTTACAATAGCCAATTAACCCACCGACCAGTGAATCTTTGGGATGTGGGAATAAACTAGAGCACCCTGGGGAAACCCACCTGATTACATGGGGAACATGAAAATCCCACACAGACAGCACCAGAGGTCAGGATCAAACCCAGATCTCTGGACATGTGAGGCAGCAGTGATAATTGCCACACCAGTGTTTATCTTGATCTATAAATTTTTAACGTCGAAATTGGGCCTGAGGAGAAACTTGGTTCTGCTGACTTTGAAACCAAGCAAAAACTGGAAAGGAATATTGGATATTAATAGAAAGGAACGGCTTGGTGTGCAGTCAAACTTGACAATGCACCAGCAAGGAATGCAATCCAGGTAACAAAAGATAAAGGAATTGCAGAACATTCCATACTAATTAATGTGGGTAAATGCAAAAAATTTTTTTGAAGGTTCTGTTAGTGTTCAAATTTCTGTCTCAGTTCAGAAATTCAAAATGTTTCATGTATTGAATTTGAAAGTAAAGAGGTGGCAGAAATAGTATTAAGACAGAAGTGGAGACTAAAGATTGGTCCACTAGTTTTGACTTCACAAACAAGCAAAGTCTACTTGATGCAAAATGGGGACCGAAATGAAAGTGGTCCAATACATGTGACCCATCAGAAATATTTCCTCAGAATGCTTGAAAAGCCATTTTTGGATCAAAATACTGAGGAACAACAGCAAGCACAAAGAATTTGCAATTGTCCAATTTCAATCCATTGAGGAGGTCAGAGACGGTGCAGTGGTGATCAAATTGACAGGAGAAATGAGGGTGGACTTCCTCAGTGGAGGATAAAAATGTGACAATGTTCCCATCAAGAGTATAATTAATAATGATAATGAAATGACTGATTAAACTCTATAGGAAGCAGTGAAGGAGATGGAAGTTTCAAAAGCAAGACACACAATGATTCTCAAAACTGATTAGGTTTTGGCCTGGAGGACTGACATTTGAAGAGAATGCAAAATCATTTGAAGTGATGATGGAAGACAGAAATGTGTAAATATAAAGCCATACTCCACTGTGTTCACCCAAAGAGACTGCAAAGTGTTTGTAGAGTCAGAGAATCCCTGGGCTGACAAATAGTAGCATTGAAAAGGAACACGTGACCACTTGCTTCCATTGCCCTTCAAGAAACTGATTACTCAGTAGATGGTGGTGTGTTTGGTTGTCTTCTATGGTTGTATATTAGACTCTAGTTTTGAGTTTCACTCTAATTATGAAATTCACTCTAAACTTGGACATAAGGCAATTACTGTAAAAGAGAACAAAATGGAGTAGCTATTGGTTATGATTTCCAAATTGTGCTTAAAGGGGATGTTATTGTAGAACCATAGAACCATAGAACCATACAGCACAAAACAGGCCCTTCGGCCCACCGTGTCGTGCCGTCCATCAGACCACCTTCACACTACCTAACCCCTTCCTCCCGCATATCCCTCTATCTCACGTTCCTCCATATGCCTATCCAACAAGCTCTTGAACCTGTTCAATGTATCTGCCTCCACCACCACCCCAGGCAGTGCATTCCATGCACCAACCACTCTCTGGGTGAAAAACCTCCCTCTGACATCTCCCCTGAACCTCCCACCCATAACCTTAAAGCCATGACCTCTCGTCTTGAGCACTGGTGCCCTGGGAAGGAGGCGCTGACTGTCTACTCTATCTATTCCTCTCAATATTTTATATACCTCTATCATGTCTCCTCTCATCCTCCTTCTTTCCAGTGAATAAAGCCCTAACACCTTAAGCCTCTCCTCATATTCAATACCCTCCAATCCAGGCAGCATCCTGGTAAATCTCCTCTGCACCCTCTCCAATGCCTCCACATCCTTCCTATAATGAGGCGACCAGAACTGAACACAGTACTCTAAATGTGGCCTAACTAGAGTTTTGTAAAGCTGCATCATAACCTCGCGGCTCTTAAACTCAATCCCGCGATTTATGAAAGTCAACATCCCATTGGCCTTCTTAACTGCTCAACATGAAGAAGCTGCAGAAGATGTGGCAGCAGAGAGCTCAAGAGAAATTCTTGTGTGTCCTGAGGGAAATAACTAGTCGATCTCCAAGTCAAACACAAGTGAAACATTGGTCACAATAACATTACCCCTATGAGGAGCAAGAAGACCTTTTAAACATTCAATTTTATTGTATATATGTGAGTAATATTTTTCTATCTTCTTTCTAAAAGGGGAGCAACAGAGTTCATTTAGTATTGGCTGTATATAGGTTACTGTCGCTTTAATCCTACTACTTTGTTGAGCCCAGTGTCATATGCTTGCTGCTCTCTGGGTTGTAACATCATTGTGTCAATACATTTGCATGTAGTTTGCAGAGCCCCTTGGAATAAACAGAGATACCTGCCTGCAGCTCATGTCATCTGTGTGAGCTGTTCAGTTCCTCACGCACAACATTAAACAAAGAATTCAGACACTGCACGGTCTCTCTAGGAAAAAATGGACTCAGACCGTTCTGTTCAGGAATTGAACCAAGCATTACTTGTTAAATTAATCCTGCTAAATAGCTTAAGTTATCTGTTAACTGAATAATGATTGTAGAAACCATGTGAAGGAAATCCCATTGTAGCACTGCAATGCATACAACTACTCAAAAATGACCCACTTAGTTCTATTCTCCATTTTCTTTCCAGTGTGGATTGAAGATTGGTTAAAGCAAAGGAAAGGAATCAAAAGGCAGATTATTATCTGAATGGAGAGAGGCTACAAATGAATGAACTTCAGAGTGATCTAGGTATTCTAATGCATGAGTCACAAGAAGTTAACAGGCAGGTCTAACAAGTAGCAGACAACATGATGGTCTTTATTACAAAGGGTTTGGAGTTTAAGAATAGCAAAGTTTTTTTACAGTTGTGCAGGGTGTTGGTGAGGTTATATCTGGAACACTACAGAGACACAAGAGACTGCAGATGCTGGAATCTGGAGCAAAATCGAACTGCTGGAGGAGTTCAGTGGCTCAGACAGCATCTGTGGAGGGAAATGGACATCGACTTTTCGGGTTGCCACCTTTCATCTGAACCGCTCAAGTCCAGCTAGAGGCATAGAGCAATACAGCATGGATACAGGCCCTTCGGCCCAACCATTCCATACCGACCATGGTGCCCACCCAGCTGGTTCCAATTTCCTGCATTTGGTCCATATCCCTTGAAGCCCTGCCTCTGCATGGACCTAACCAAGTGCTTCTTAAATGATACTATTTTACCTGCCTCAACCACTTCCTCTGGCAGCTCGTTCCATAAACTCACCACCCTCTGTGTGAAAAAGTTGTCCCTCAGGCCCCTATTAAATCTTTCTCCTCTCACCCTAAATCTATGACCCCTAGTTTTGGAATCCCCTACCCTGGAGAAAAGAATGTTATTGTCCACCTTATCTATGCCAATATTTCTATAAGGTCACCCTCATTCTCCTCCTTTCCAAGGAGTAAAGTCCTAGCCTGCCCAACCTCTCCCTATAACTCAGGCCCTCTAGTCCTGGCAACATTCTCATAAATCTTTTCTGCACTCTTTCCAGTTTAACCATGTCTTTCCTATCTGGTGACCAAAACCGTACATGCTACTCCAAGTGCAGCCTCACCAACGACTGAAACAACTGCAACATAATGTCCCAACTCCTATACACAATGCCCTGACTGATGAAGGAACTGGAACTGAAACTTCCCATTTCCCATTTCAGTTTCCCAACTGAAACTGCCCATTTCCCTCCACAGATGCTGCCTGATCTGCTGAGTTCCTCCAGCAGCTTGTTTGTTGCTTCAGGAATACTGTGTATAATTTTGGTGTCCTTATCTAAAAAAGGATAAAGTAGTATTGGAGGCATTCCACTGGAGATTCACCAGGCTAATTCCCGGGACAAGAGGGTTGTCCTATCAAGAGAGGCTAGACAGCTATTGTCTGTATTCCTTGGAATTTAGAAGAATGAGGGATGGCCTTATTCAACATATAAGATCCTAAGTGTATATGTTGAAATGTTTTAACTAGTGGGAGAGACACGAACAAGGGGACATAGCTGCATTGCTTCCTCGTTAGTATATCACTTCCTTGTTAGTATCATTAGTGGTTAGTGTCCCCGACTGTCACGCGATGGGCCAGGGTTCAATTCCCCGACGGGGAGGCAGTTTTTCTGTGAGGGCGTATGGTAGTGTAGTGGTTAGTGTAACGTTATTACAGTGCCAGTGACCCAGGTTCAATTCCCGCTGCTGTCTTTAAGGAGATTGTATGTTCTCCCTGTGCCTGCGTGGGTTTCCTCCGGGTGCTCCAGTTTCCTCCCACATTCCAAAGACGTACAGGTTAGGAGCTGTGGACATGCTATGTTGGTGCTATAAGAGTGGCGACACTTGTGAGCTGCCCCCCAGCACAATCTCAATAATGCAAAAAGACACTTTTCACTGTGTGTTTCGATGTACATCTGACCAATAAATAAATATCTTACATAAGGTGTCAGTCATTTAAAAATGGGATGGGTAAAAATTTCTTCTCTCTGAGGGAGTGAATCTCTGGAATTCTCAGCCCCCACGGGTGGTGGAGGTCAGATCTTTAGGCATACTTCAGATGGAGATAGATAAATATTTGAAAGATTGAGGAATTGAGGGTTATGGGGAAACTAGCAAAGAAGAGGAGTTGACGCCAACATCGATCAGCAATGATCATATTGAATGGCAGCGCAAGCTTGAGGGTCCTGGTGGCTTTCTCCTGCTCCTATTTTATTGTGTTCTTGTAAAAATATGTTAAAGATCACAATGAAACACAATTCTTTAAAACTTGGATGACTAATGAGAAGAGAAAGCCAAATAACTGAAAGATTGATATTAGTTTGAAAGCAATAATCCATGGCTCTTCTTGAATTTGTACTGGGGAGTATTGCATGACTCACTTAGACAAGAATGGTCAAGGAAACACATCTGTGTATTGTAGCAGTCAACACTCAACTGCCTGAAGCATGTTACATACAGCATTGCAGTAGTTAACCGCATAACACAGTTTCATAACAGTGACACCACCAACCTTAAAATAACATTTGTACTTTACACTAATGTACATACACCACACTGTTTCCCTTTTGAAATATGTCAATCTCAATGTATAAAATATCTGTGTACACCTGTGTGTTGTGTCCAAAAAATACAGAATTATAGATTTAAGTGCATCACAGGTTTTCTGATTTTCTGAGGCTTTCTCGCAGTCGGGTACATTTGGTAATTCCTGCACATCTGTTCTGGATGCCAGTGATGTTGAGTGCTTGTTTTTCCTAGGGTGCCCCATTGCATCTCTTGTGTTCTGTATCCCAACCTTCCATTTGGATTACCTCCTGTTCTTTAATAACACTTACTCAGGATTGCCTGGTGCCTGCATCTTGGACCAATAGATACACCATCTTGTGCTACAAACAATGAAGAAGATGAAAACAACCCCTTATCCACAACCCTCTGTATTCAGGAACCAAGCACTAACCACTGCTCCCTTGCATTTCTTGGCATCACTTCCTCTTCAAAAGACACCTTACATGCTTTGGTAAAGGTAAATACCAGCACATGTAAAAACTCCGCTTAAGGCAGTGGTCTATGAGTTGACACATCAGCCTGTTCCTCAGTTGGTCCAGAAACGTTGGTAAACTTCTCATTTGATTTCAAAATCACAATATAACTGCTGATTGTTTTCTTTGACATCAGATTACATGCACAAAGTTCGTAGCTTTAAAATATTTATGTTGGTACTATGAGAAAAATGAGCCTTCAATATCCAAAGCATCTCATTAAATGGAGCATCATCTGTGCTACTTGATGCTAATAAATTAGCTAGTGTCGCCTAGATATCCAAGCCCACTTCCATCAATAGTACAGCTTTCTTACACTGACAGGTCACTGCATGTTCTTCTTCAGTAATTCCATCTGTAACTTCTACAATGTTATTTGCTTTGAAGTTCATATCCTGTCATTCAAGCTTATGTTTAGTCATATTTGGTGTGTTTTCCAGTGTCCCCATTTGTGCAATTTCCACAATCTTTTCTTGAATCACATTTACCCGCTACCTCTTACTTCAGTATTGAAGGTGTAAGAGAGACACCCAGGAAAATAATATAATCAGGCAGGTTCAGGACTGTAAGAGGGACAAATTGGCAGTTCAATAGAGTTAGGCAGGTTTAGTGATGTTGCAGTTGCACAAGTACAGACAACGTGATCTTCTTATTTTGCAATAAAATGTATTGTCGTGATCTTGTGTGTAGCAACTGCTGAACAAACAGGGTGCAGCAGCTAGCCATTCGGCTCCTGATTACATTTTGTGTGAGGAACATTGATTCCATATGCTAAGCTCTGTAAGGTAATGCATTACCGTGACTCTATAGCTCAGGCAGAATGGCCCAGAAAACATTCTGGATCATTCTCCTGATGCATCAGTTGAGCTCTGAAATAAACCACCTTGCTGTTAATGGACCGACTCCAGCATTGATTCTTCAATCGCTCCAACAGATTGATTTACCCTCTTGTTTTGCCAAACTTTCATTAAGCCACACATTCACTAGTCTTACTTTAACACTGCAGACTCGCTCAATATCCATCCTCATTGCCTGTGCAGTTTATTTGATTCTTCATGTACTTGTATTATGCACTATTACATGATACACTGAGACTGCGAGTATCAAGCAGAGCATATGATTTTATTCTTACAGTTGACAAAGAACTACTTCGAGAACGGAACATACAATGTTGCAATAGTTAACCACTTGACGAAGTTTCTTAAGATTACAGAGGTCCCACCAACCTTAAAGCCACACCTACACTTCTCTCCAAACCACAACCTGCATACATCACATAATATAATCCGTATAAATCTACTAAATTCATATTCTTCCCAGGTTTAATTGTCAGACAGTCAAGATCTGCAGAAGGAAATGGAAAGAATGCAAAAAAGATTTACGAGAATGTTGCCAGAACTCAAGGGCCTGAGTTATAGGGAGAAGTTGGGCAGGCTAGGACTTTATTCCTTGGAACACAGGAGACTGAGCGGTGACCTTACAGAGATGTATAAAATCATGAGAGGCATAGATAGGGTGAAAGCACACAGTCTTTTTCTCCAGGGAAAGGGAATCAAAAACTAGAGAGCATAGGTTTAAATTGAGAGGGGAAAGATTTAAAAGGGACAACATCTTCAAACAGAGGGCAGTGTGTATATGGAACGAGCTGCCAGAGGAAGTGGTTGAGGCAGGTATAATAACATTTAAAAGACATTTGGACAGGCACATGGATTGGAAAAGTTTAGAGGCAAATGGGATTAGTTTAGATGGGTATCTTAGTCGGCATAGATGAAGGGCCTGTTTCCGTGATGCATAGCTCTATGACTCCGACTCTAAGATAGACTGGCTTTATTTTAACTTCTCCTCAACAAAATATAATTTCCTACTGCGCTGCTTCTTCTGATGCTCCAACAATACCATGTGATCACTGATTCCAAAATAACTTTGCCAAGTATCTTTGACTGACGTTGCAGGATTATGTCAGAGGACATGAAGTTTTGAAGATAGTTTTCAAATAATAAGCTATAAAAATGCTCAAATGGGAAAGTCCTTTCTTTACAAGAGTTCGTGACATATCCAACTTGATAGCAAGCAGGAATACATTTTAGTTCCTGTAAAAATCTAAATCATATTATGAATATAGAGAAAATCCATTAAGTACTGAGCTGGCCAATAAACTACAGCGTCAAGTACATATATAAAGTGCACTACTCCATTAAGGTTTTAGTTGGAGACATTAAGATCTTTTAGTGTTGACTGAATGAGGTCTGCACTTCAATAAAGGAATATTATTTTCAATTGAGCTATGTGGGGAATGGTTACTAAGATTTACATTTAATTTGATTGAAATGGATTTCGTCATCCTGACCGTGTTACTTTTGCACTGAGCAATTTCCAAATTGGAACCACTTTAAAGAGACAGAATTACATTTTCTTTATATAAATGAAGGCACTCTGTAAAAACTAGCTTCACAGGGGTAAATGAAGGACATCAGACATTCATACAGTGAAGAGCTCCAGAGATGAGGAAATGATTATAGCCTGGAAATACATCTTTTCAGACACCAGGGTATTGTCTTTCATATCTTGTGTTTCTTTCTGTTCTCGAGATTGGTAGGTACATGATTATTTTGAATGTGTCAGAATAAGAAATAGTAAAGAAGCTTTAAGGTGAATGCTTAAGCACTACTTGTACGCCATTTCATGTTGATTGGACAAAATGATGCTCTTAAAAATGTGGGAAATGCTGGCTGAGAAAAATGACAGAAGTCCATCTAGTTCACTGTCCACTGACCAGGTCGTCATAGGATGTGCTGGTAATGGAATTGTAGACTAATCATAGTGACTGGTCTCTATCGTATAGTCTGCAGCATTTCCAGGTATTAGGAAGGAAAACCCTCAGCTATGGATAGCTTTCCTCTCCAGCAGAGAGCCCTTGCCATATGTTCTGGCTCAAATTAATGATTTTTTTCAGAAACAATCTAATTTGCATTTAATCAATAACATTGTCTCCTGACATACTGCATTCCACAGATCAGGGTGTTCTTAAATCTGCTCACAGATACTGCTCCTACTGTTTACAGTGAGGTAGGGTGGGTGCAGGGAGCATTTGAATGCCATTTGAAGTCCAGGAAATCAGGGGACGTGGTGGTCAAATTACATTCAATGGCAGTTCCTCAATATAATTGTTTTCTTCCAGGTGGTGGTGGACTATTGAGGAGGAAAACAAGCAACAGGAGGTGGTAACCAAAGAGCCTTGTAGTTAATCCCTTGAAATGGTGATTGCAGAGCAGGCCAAAGATTGGCGAGGAGCTCACAATTTGTGATGGATGTTAAAGAAAGGGCATAATCAACACAAGGAAAGCCAAAGGCCTTCTTCAGAGACTGGGCTGCATGGAGAAGATGGAGAGGACACTCCAACTCATTCTGAACGCCAAGGAATGTTCACCATGTTTTTTCTTATTTATTCATTATTTTTGGGATCTCAGTATCTCTCGCAAAGCCAACATTTGTTGACAGCCCCTAATTTCCTTTGAGAAAATGGTAGCAATCTAAGTCATTACAGAGGGTACTTTAAGAGTCATCTACATGGGATAGCTTCACATGTAGGTCAGACCAGCTAACAATGGCAGACTGTCTCCCTTGAAGGATGTTGGTGAACCAGATGGGTCTTTAATACAAACTGACAACTTTTGTGGTCATCATTACTTATGACTAGCTATTGTTCCAAATTATTAACTAAATTTAAATTCCACAGCTGTCACAGTAGGATTTGAACTTGGGTATCTGGATAGTTAGCAAAGGCCTCTGGATTACTTGTCCAATAATCTAACTGCTGCACCACAGATGTGATATTTTTACGGCGAGAGCCATATTCACAATGCAGCTCACATCCAAAGGCTGCACAAGTCAATCACATTTTACTAACCACACATAACTGCTTATGAAAATACAAATTTATTAACAGCCCATGTTATATTTAGGTGTCAGCAACACAAAGAGCCAACAATGATTTCCTATTGAAAGTGCAGGGAGTATGATTTGTATTAGACAGTATAATTTGCTTGAAATCATGTTTGGCTTTTATTAGTCCAGGAGACTCAAACAAATTTATCCTAAACAACATATCATCATTAATTTTAAAATATTCATTAATACTCCCACAGATGTCATGTTTTAACATTCATTTGCTTTGTCATTTGGCCATGGACTCTCTGATCACAGATAAACAATCAGCACTTTTGAAATTTTTCTCAATTAAACTACTGGAAAGAAGGAACCAAAAAAATTCTGTTTACCCAACATTCTGCATACATCACTCCCAGCCCAACCCAATGCCATCTCCCACCCCCTTCTCTTCTTACATTCACCTCACAATCCCTGATCCTGTCAACTTGCAAGTTATTTTCCCCACTTAGTCCAATAGATTGTATCAGGTTGACGGAAAAGTTAGGGGAAACTAAAAATGCGCAAAGCTTCCACTGAAATTTACAGAATCATACAATTGTTGTAAGACAAGAGGGGTCCATTTGCCCCATTGGGTCTGTGCTGGCTGGTGGTAGAGCAATCCTATTTTTTCCAGCAGAGAGGCAATGTAAGGTTAAATAAAAAACACGAAATTTTGGAAACACTCAGCTACTCAGGCAGCACCAGTAGAAAGAGTGTTAATGTTTCAGATTAATGGCTTTTAGATAAATGTACCCTCAATTATCTGGTATGTATTCAAGGTTAGTTTACATTATATGAATTGATCCGAAAAAAAAGCAAATTATCGAATGTTAAGTCATAAAGTAATACAGCATGGAAACAAACCTTTTGGCCCAATGAATCCATGCTAACCATCAAACACCAATCCTACACTAATCCCATTTTATTCTCCCCATATTTCCATCATCTTTCCCCAGATTGTAACACTCAAGCTACACACCAGAAACAATTTACAGTGACTACTTACATCTTCTTTTGAATGTGGGAGGAAACCCGAGCACCCAGAGGAAATCTCCGTGCGGTCAAAGGGACAACATGCAGACTCCACACAGATAGCACCTGAGGTCAGGATTGAACCTGGGTCATTGAAGCTGTGTGGTATCAGCCCTGCAGCTGTGCCACTGTATCACCTTTACCTTATTGTTCAATAGAAAATTAATTAGAGTTTTTCAAACATGGAGGGCTATTTGTAAAGTTGTTTGTTGGTTCACAAGATCACAAGACAAAGGAGCAGAAGTAGGCCATTCAACCCATCGAGTCTGCTCCATGAGCAAAACTAAAACTATTCCTATCTAGCCCCAATTTCTGGCCTTATCCCCATATCCCTTGATACCTTGACTAATTAGATACCTATCAATCTCCTCCTTAAATGCCCCCAATGATCTGGCCTCCACGGCTGTATGTGGCAAAGAATTCCATAAATTCACTACCCCGGCTAAAGAAATTTCTCCTCATTTCTGTTTTAAGCAGGTACCCTCTAATTCTAAGACTGTGCCTTCTAGTCCTGGACTCACCCACCAAGGGAAACAGCTTAGCCACATCTACTCTGTCCAGTCCTTTCACATTCGAAATGTTTCTATGAGGTCCCCTCTCATTCCTCTGTACTCCAGTGAGTACAGTCCAAGAGCTGACAAATGCTCCTCGTATGTAAGCCCTCTCATTCCGGGAATCATCCTCGTAAATCTTTTCTGAACTCTCTCCGACATCGATACATCCTTCCTAAGATAAGGGGCCCAAGACTGCACACAGTATTCCAAATGAGGCCTCACCAGTGCCCCATGGAGCCTCATTGACACTTCCTTTGTTGTAGAACAATTTGTAGAAAAACACCATCTGTGGATGCCAACATCTGTGGAGATAAATTAGTGAAAACAAGCTACCTAGACACTAGGTATTCTGGCATTCTCCGGGCCTTGGAACACAATTGTCTACCTACTAGCTTATCTGTTAAGTGACACAATAAATTTTTATTGAAACAAAAAACAAACTGCTGGAAGAACTCAGTGGGTCAAGCAGCTCCCATGGAGGTCGAGAGATGGTTGATGTTTCGAGTCAAGACCCTGCATCAGGACTGAGAGTGTAGGGGGAAATTAGCCAGCGTAAGGAAGTGAGAAGAAGGGGGTGATACAGAAGCTGGTAGGTGATTGGTGGAACCAGATGAAGGGGGGATGATGGGTAAATGGAGCTGGGTGTGAAGTGGGGTGAGGAGAGTTGACACGGAGGCTGGGAGGCGTTTAGTGGAATGAGATCAGGGAATTTTGATGGACAGATGGATCTCTTGCTATCTTTAGAAGTCCTGAAGACTCAATGCAAAACTTAGAAAGGCAGTTTATGCACAACAGGATCCTTATATGAGACTATGATAGTAACAGTAGAATTCAGACAGAATATGCCTTTTCTTTGAAATAGTGCAATGGGAATTGCTTTTTCTGTGTTAATCTGATCACATTGAGAAGACCATCCAGAAGGCTGTATTTGAAAGGTGCTATGCAACCTCAGTACTACATTGGAATGTTAGCCTCAATTATGTGCTGATGTCTCTGGATCAGGGTCATTGAACCCTCAAAACTTTGCACAGTCATGATTACAATGAATTAAGCCATGGCAAAAGTACACAAGGAGAGAAAAGTGAATCAACAGGCCAGACTGCTGTGGACTCAGCCTCCAAAGACTGCCTGGACTGAGTTTCTCTGGATGCAGAGGGCTGACTGAGCTGATCCTCCATCCCTGACAGTGGACTCACAAGGTAGAATGAGTAAGGAGCAAGGAGTAGAGCTCAGGTATCATATCCAGAGACCCTACCCTACAATGCTCTGACACCTGTTGACAGGTTGCCAGACATCAAAGGCTTCCTTTTTACAGTTTTTAAATGACTCCGATTCCCAGAGGCTCAAACATATTTAAATAATTAAAACAAAATCGACTAAAATGTAAATATAATTAAAAAGCATTAACTTGCTAACAAATATTTAAAAATATTAGTAAAAGAATTTGCCTGCACCTATCCAGCCAATCTCAGTATCCTACTGTGCAGTGCTCTCCAGTGCATCTTTGCTCTGTTGCTGTACACAAGGATGAGTCCCATGGAGACACAAGAGACTGCAGATGCTGGAATCTGGAACAACAAACAGTCTGCTGGAAGAACTCAACAGGTCAAACAGCATCTGTGGAAGGAAAGGAATTGTCAATGTTGATGAATTGTTGACAGTGAAGGAACGGAAGGTTGGATGCACTGATTTTCACTTTCCCCATTTGATTGTGCATGCGTGAGAAGTCCAAGACTTGCTGAGTCCCAAACCGAAGCTGTCAATCAATTCAACCTGGTCTGATTTTGACGTATGCTTCCTTAATGTGCTGAACTAAAGAATTCAATAGTAAAAGGGGCAATGATCTTCATTAACGTGTTAAGGATTTACTAATTTTGAAAGTTAACGTTTATTTGAAGAGCAATCACTTTTAAAATCTTAGCCTTAACACTTTTCATTAGAACATCAATAAATATGGAAATATTCACAGCAGATTAACTTTTATGTGTTTATGATATTACCATTGCAGTAGCAGATGGTATCAATTAAGGTCCTAGCCCATTCATATTGCTTAAATGTAATATATTGCTTTATGTATTCATTATTTAAGTATTTCTTTTCAAATGAATGCTAAACTAATATTCCACAAAACATTGCAATAAAAACACAATACCTTTCTGCCTTCAAGCCAACTAATAGGAAGTTATGAAATCAACACATCTGATAGCTGCCAGTTTATATGCTGCACTAATGTTAATTGGAATGATGCATACATGACAGATTTGTCTTAGAAAGAATTCAGGGCCCTAATGTTTACAGCAGCTGGAAAGAAACACATCCAAACTGGAATCAACCTCTACTGCAAGTTCAGACTTGTGTTAAAATCTGCATGATAGTAATACTGTTGCTTAAGACAATGAACTGTATTTAAAAAAAAGACATATTTATATGGTGCCTTTCACATCCTTGGAATATACGGAACACTAATGATATATCTTTTGAAGTGTAGTTATTGTTGAATTATAGGAAAAGTAGTAGTGAAAGTTATGCACAGCAAGATCCCATAAAAAGAATGTGTGTAAATGACGAGACAAAATCAGGAATGGAAAGAACTTTGGCCAATGTTTCCATGGCTGCAGTGGGCAGGTGAATTCCCCTGCCAGCCCATTACAATGTGCAAGTCAATAATTCACTGGAGATGGGATGCGTCTGGCACCGCCCCTTTGCTGCTAGACTCAGCAATGAGTCCAAGGGCAGAGCACAAATGTACTGACCTGGGAGAGCTTGATGCACTTCGCACCTGGCCCACCAGCTAGCTGATGTAACGGCTGCATTAATTTGAATCGAGCTGTCAACCTTGATTGAAAAGCGAAGTGGTTTACTTTTCTTTTCTTTACCTGAGTTCAACTTTGATAATTACTTTATAGAACTTAAGTGTTTTGAAGTGTCTGTTATTTTCTCTTTTTGTTAATAATTGATAAAATGTCATGGATCAATAGAGACATCTACAAATTGTTCAGTGTGTTAAACTAATGTGCTATTAATAGGCCAGCAGAACAGTCCTGGGACAGGTTGTCAGGATCTGCCATGAACTGAATCAGCGCTTGTGGTCCACTCCATCTCACGGGACTGCCGCAGTAGCCAGACCTCAAAGATGACTGAACCAGAGAATGGACTGGAATTTTGTGTGGCTGTAAGAAAAAAATCATCAGGGAACTAGTTGAATTGAGTTTGATGATTGTGGAATGAACATTGAGTAGCACCAGGAGAAAACTTCCCTGATTTCTTTCAAAATAGACTGCTTGAGTACACATAGCACCAGGCTCAGGAATAGTTTCTATCCCATTGTTATCAGACTCTTGAATGGACCTCTTATATGCTTAAGATGATCTCTTGATCTCTCAATCTACCTTGTCATGGCACTTGCACTTTATTTGTCTTGCTGTATTGCACTTTCTCTGTAACTGTAACACTATATTCTGCATTCTATTTATTTTTGCTTTTGTACTACTTCGATTTACTTATGTATGGAATGATCTGTCTGCATGGCATGCAAACAAAAGCTTTTCACTGTATCTTGGTACATGTGAAATGATAAACCAATTACCAATTAAAAATTAATGGATGCTTTTGCATTCACTTTAAATTAAGATAGAATTTGAGTTGAAAAGAAATCTCACTTCCCAATCCAATATCACTTCTTTCCACAGATTCTGCCTGACCTGCTGAGTATTTTTAGCATTTCTTGTTTTTTTGACAGATTTTCAGCATTTGCTGTGTTTTTTATCATCATTTCCAAAATTGCAGGTTTCCCTTTTATTGGCACCCTAGAATATGTGGTCTAGTCTCCACTGTTGGAGGCACAGTAAAAATACTTGACTGTGCT
This sequence comes from Pristis pectinata, assembly GCF_009764475.1. Lineage (NCBI taxonomy): Eukaryota > Metazoa > Chordata > Chondrichthyes > Rhinopristiformes > Pristidae > Pristis > Pristis pectinata. Next base: position 32,103,829 of record NC_067422.1, read on the forward strand.
TATTTACCATCTGAGACAGGAGTCTATGACTTGGAAAAAGTGCTTAAGAGTGTGCCTGGGGAAAATGCTTAATAACAGAAAGCCATATTATGGCATCTGAATTCTAATTTTTCACAGAGAGTGGTAGGTGCTAGAACATTGCCAGAGGAGGTGATGGAAGCAGTTACGATAGCAATATTTAAGAGGCATTTATACTGTGAAATAAAGAGTGGAAAAATTATGAATGTCGATCAAATATTAATTTGATTCTTATATATTTTGCAAGTATGAATAATGCAAAAGCCCATTTCATTTTTGTTCTCACTTTTCATAGACGATAGATCACACAGCGTGGAAATAGACCCCTTGTTCCACCAAATCCACATCGACAATCCAGCACCCATTTTATGCCGGTCCTACACTAATCCTACTAGTTTATTCTCTCTATCTACCGATCAACTCCCCACTGGTTTTACTACTCACCTTCACGCTACAGCCATTTAGCCTTCAAGTGTTTGGGATATGGGCAGAAACCGGACCATCCAGACGAAACCCACACAGTCACAGGGAGAACATGCAAACCCCACACAGACAGCCAAACTGAGGTCAGGATTGAACTGAGGCTGCTGGAACTGTGAGGCAGCAACTCTAACTGTGCTGCAGTACCTCCCTATGTATAAACCCTTGCCTTTCTCCTATTGCCATTTTAAATCTTCTCTGCACCCTTTCTTAGAATGGAAAAAGTTGAAATAATTTCTTGTATATATTGAATGCAATTAGATACAAGTTCAACTGTGCAGGGGTTGTGCAGAGTGAAGTTTCTGAATTTGCTGGAAGATCAAAGCAATGGTGAAGAATAGTCTTCATTCAAACAGTGCTCTTCACAGCCTAAAGATTAAATAAATAGGAGCAGGAACAATCATCTTACATAGACAGACAGAGACAAGAAGCAAGAGAAACAGATTTAATCAAGAAACAAATACAGTTAAAACAGGTATAAAAAGGACCATTAAGAGTAAAGACAACAACTGCCTGCACTGCTGGATACGCAGTGTGAAAATCTCACTTGAACGAGAGGCAGCAGAGATAATGGATGGGGTGAAAATAGATAAATGAGGTACTAGAGTAGCTGGCTGTGCGTAAGTAAGTCCTCAGATGTGGATAGGATGCACCCTTGGTTACTTAAAGAGATAGACATGGAGGGTGTAAAAGGGTTTACCATAATCTAATGCCCCCTGGATATAAGGGAAGTACTAGGGAACTGGAAAAGGGCATATACTACTATTTTGTTCAAAAAGAGGTTTTAGAATATGCTGAGCAATTACAGGCCTATCAGTTTAACCTTGAGTGTGGAGAAGCTTTCAGACACACTAATCAAGGAAAACATTGAAGTTTGATAAAGGTAAATCAGCATAGATTAGTTGAATGCAAATCATGTTTGATTAACCTGATCGAATACTTTTAAGAGGTAATAGAAAAGGTTGAAGGGAAACAATAGATATCCAGATGGACTTTCAAAGGTGTTTGATAATGCCTTTCACAGAAGGGTGATTAGCAAAATTGAGGTGCATGGAATTAGCAGTATGGAGAGGAGATTGGTTTAAATGAAGAAAACACAATAGCGAAAAATGTTTTTTTTCAAACTGGAGGATAGTGGACAATGGTGTTGTTCAGGTGTCAGTGCAGGGACTGCCACTTTACCTAACATGTCTATACCTCTCACTGCCTTGGTGTAGCAGCCAGCATAATCTAAGACTCCACCCACCCGGGTCAATCTCTCTTCTCTCCTCTCCCATCGGCAGAAGATACAGGAGCCTGAGGGCACGTACCAGCAGGCTCAAGGATGGCTTCTATTCCACAGTGATAAGATTATTGAACGGTTCCCTTATATGATGAGATGGACTCTTGACCTCACAATCTACCTTGTTTGACCTTGCACCTTATTGTCTACCTGTACTGCACCTCCCTGTAGCTGTGACACTTTACTCTGTATTCTGTTATTGTTTTTACCCTGTACTCCCTCAATGCACTGTGTAATGAATTGATTTGTACGAATGGTATGCAAGACAAGTTTTTCACTGTACCTCGGTACAAGTGACAATAATAAACCAATACCAATTCCCATATTAATGACTTAGGTAGGCATCTACGGGGAAAACATCCCACATTTGTAGATGAGACAAAGTTTTGAAATGCAGTAAACAGTGATGAGGATATTAATAGATTACAAAAAGGCATAAATAGGCTGCCTAAATGGGCAGACAAGTGGCAGATGATACTTACTGCAGTGGACTGTGAAGTGATGCATTTTGGCAGAAAGAATAAGAGGAGGCAATGTCGACTATACGGCATAGTTCGAAGCCTGGTCACAGAGCGTCCTAGGTGCATATGTGAATAAATTTTAGAAAATAGTTTGTCGTCTCTTAGAGAGTGCTTTGCACAGTAAATGGGATCCTGGGAATCATTGAGAGAGTAAAAGAGTTCAAGTAGGGAATTTAAGTTGAAACTGTGCAAATCAATAGTTAAGCTATGGCTGGGATAATGCATCCAGTAAGTTTCATAAGACTTTAGGAAGTATGTGAAGCTCCTGGAGAAGGTGCAGGAAAGATTTACAGAAGCGGTTTCAGTGATGAGGGATTTCACCCATAATATTAGACTGGAGAAGCTGGGGCAGTTCTCCACAGAGTTCAGAAGTTTGAGGAGAGATTGAGAAAGATGTGCATGTTCTTGACTGGTCGAAATGGAGGGAAGCTATTGCCATTAGTAACATTTGGAGCAAGCACCAGGGAACAGATTTAAATTTCTGGGCTAAAGATACAGGTAGGGAGAAGCAGGATGGTGGGTGAGTACTTTTTCACTCAAGGAGTAACTTGGATCAAGAACTCACTGGCTATAGTGGTGTTGGAACCAAAATCAATTACTGTCTTCAAAAGGGAATTGGATAGATACTTGAGAGGGAATAATTTGCAGAGTTGCTGGGGAAGAATGGAGAATGGGACTGATGGGCTTGCTTTACTAGGATCTGGCATAGACTGATGGGCTGTATGGCCTCCTTTGGCACTGTTTTATGCACAGTAACACCTTATTTGCCCTAGCTATCACTTCACAACATTGCTCGTGTACATTTAAAGATGTCACTGTGTTCTTCAAATGCCTTCCCCTGAGGGATGTGTGAACATTGAGAATCCATCCCAACCACATGCTAATGATAATAATAATAAGCGCATTGAGATTTGCCTAAGATTGTAGCAGATATCTTCCTTGTGTCTATTGGCACTGAACTTGGTTCTGCCTTTTCTACATCTTGCCTGTTAAATAGGTACAATATCTGGACTTTTGCCGTTATGAAATTAAATGATATCCCCATCCATCACCATCTCATAAATGAGGGGCAGCAGAGTGGTGCAGCAGTTAGTGTTGCCTATGCCTATGGTTGATCCTGACCTCAGAAGATCTCTGTTAGTATTTGCATATTCTCCCTGTGAATGTGAGGGTTTCCTCCAGATGCACTGGCTTCCTTCCACACCCTAAAGTTGTGCTGGCGGACTGAATAGCCTCAGTGTGTGTCATTATAAGTTGTTGTCCTTCATTTGGACTTGAGTGAGCTTCTGAGCATTGCCCGTGAAGCAATCTCTCCTGCAGCAATGAGAGCAATTCAGTACCGGACCTAATCACAGTGTTGAGCATGAAAACTACTGGCTTAAATCATAGCACTGATACAGTTTGCAGACAATGGTTAGTTTTCCAATCTGTAGCCTGAAGCTAAAATGTTGGGACCGACAAAACAAAAGACAAAGAACAGACTGTTTAAAGAAAAATAAATTAGAAGTTAAAAAGAAAGAAGACAGAGTGAATAGAAACATTTCATCACTGACTCTCTGGTGTACATTAGTTTGATGGTTAAGATCACAGTTACAAAGGCAATGGTGACGTAAAGTTATCCTCATTAGCATTTGATCACTTCCAGAGATGTTCAGTGTAATCCGGTCCCCAGGATGACAATTGTGGCTTCCATCGGGGAGGTGAGAGGAAGTGTGAAGCGACTATGGAAGACCATGCCCCTGCAGCCTTGCCCCAACCTCAGAAGATGTCCAGGCTCAAGAGACTCCAAAACAAAAAGAGCAAATACAGGAAACACCCAGCAGTACAGGCAGCACCTGTGTAAAGAGAAACAGTCAACGTTACAGGTCCAGGACCCTGAATCACAGCTGGGGAAGACAGAAAAATCAGTTGGTTTTCAGTAGGAGAGAAGATGGAGGAGGAATGGTGGAGCCAAGGGAATAACGCTGAAAAGATCCAGATGGGTTAATTGGGGCAGTTACAAGCACATTAACCTTATGTGTCTGTTGTAAACAGTGAGGCAGTGGTACATGCCCAGCAATCCAGACTATGCAAATAGAACAGTTGAGCTAAAATGGTGTTGGTATTGGTATTGGCTTATCGTTTTCACTTGTACTGATCAATTCATTACACAGTGCATTGAAGTAGTACAGAGTGCATTGAGGTAGAACAGAGTAAAAACAATAACAGAATACGGAGTACAGTGTCACAGCTACAAGGAAGTGCATTGCAGGTAGACAATCAGGTGCAAGGTCAAACAAGGTAGATCGTGAGGTCAAGAGTCCATCTCATCATATAAGGGAACCGTTCATTGGGCAGAAGTGATCAGTTCTGATAGAGACAGAAATTCAGTGTGAGAGTGGGATGGTGAATTAGAGTGGCAGGCAACAGGAGGCTCAGGGTCACTCCTGAGGACCTAATGCAAGTGCTTCACAAAACAATCATCCAACCTGTGTTTGGTTTCTCCAATGTAGAGGAGACCACACAGAAACTGAATGCAGTGCACTGGATTGGAAGAAGTGCAAGTGAATCACAGCTTCACCTGGAAGGACTGTTTGAGTTCTTGAATGGTGGGAAGGGATGCGGGGAAAGGACAGCTGTTGCATCTCCTGCAGTTGCAAGTCAACACAAGCAATAAAAATTGAGACGTTTTGTCAATCCGATCAACTTGAGGCTCAGCAAAGAAGGAGAATGTCTTGGTTTGAATGTTCCACAATTTTAGAAAACTTTGATTTTAAGACATTGCCCAGAAAGGTAGCCCAGTGATTCATTTGCTGAACCATGTCATGTCCATGTTTTATCTAGTAATGGCTTACCAAATGCTAAACTTTATTTGATCAGATATAGATCAGGTCTTAACAAGAACCTTGTGGGATTTTAGCGCAAGAGTGAATAAAATAATTTATGTGTTGTTTATAATAAACTACTGAATGAAAGGCTGCAGAGAGTAGTTGACACAGCCCAGTCCATCACAGGCACAGCTTTGCCCACCATTGACAGCATCAACAGGAGGAGCTAGCTCAAGAGGGCAGCATCTATCATCAAGGATCCCCACCATCCGGTCCATGCCGTCTTCTTGTTACCGTCAAGCAAGAGGTGCATAACCCTGAAGTCCCACACCACCAGCTTCAGGAACAGCTACTTTCCTACAACCATCAGATTCTTCAACTGACCTGCACAACCCTAACCCTAGCTCAACAACAGAACACTATGGACCACCTCTTGCACTACCATAGATTTGTCTCTGATTATGTCTTTTTCTTGCACTGTCTTGCTTTTGCACAATTTTTTACTCTCTCTCTTCACCGTATTGTGTAATTTATGTATAATTTACATTCTGTGTGTTGTCTGTACCTACGTGCCTGTGATGCTGCTGCAAGCAAGTTTTTCCTGTACCTGTACCTCACTGTACTTGTGCACATGACAATAAACTCAGCTTGAAACTTGAAATGGGCAGCACAGTGACCTTGTGTGACTCAGGACATGGGGTCATCACCACTTTAGCCATGGTTGGTGTTGGTCTTATGTGATCTTCATGCTTGATGCATCTCCAGCTCCCAGTGGTGGCAGGTATTTGGCACCTCTCCCTTTGTCTGTATCCAGCTGTCTTCCGATACTATCTGGTTCTTTGCATTCCAGCAACCTTTCTGTAGTTGGGAGTAGAATAGATTAAAACTCAATAAATTTCTCCAAAACATTTCCAGAAATCTGAAATGGGTACATTTGGAAGAAATGAAACATAACAAATAGACAATGTTTTCTATCTTTCCATTAGATAAGATAAAATAAGATATCTTTATTACTCACATGTACATCAAAACAAACAGTGAAATGGATCTTTCGTGTGGAATGTTCTAGGGGCAGCCCGCAAGTGTCACCACACTTCCGGTGCCAACATAGCATGTCCACAACTTCCTAACCTGTACCTATTTGGAATGTGGGCGGAAACCGCAGCACCCAGAGGAAACTCACGCAGTCACGGGGAGAACGTACAAACTCCTTACAGACAGTGGCAGGAATTGAACCCAGGTCACTGGTACCGTAATAGCGTTATGCTAACTGCTACACTGCCGTGTGAGGTGATGATATCTCGTGATCAAACCACCAACCTTTACAAAGCTTAACAAAGTTACCTGCTGTGAACTGAGGCCCATTATCTCTCATCAGCACCTCAGAGATGTCACATTTAGCAAACTTGACTTGTCTGCTGCCTGAACTTTCCATGTCTGCTCCATCATGCACTGTTTGCAGAAATGATTTTCCATTTCATATCATATGCACTTTTTCCTTCACAAAGGCAGTTTTTGTATGGCCACTCATAGGAAAAGTACTGTCAAGATGGTTTAGACTTTGCAAGTATTATGAGTGGCCAGAGAGTCATAGAGAGATACAGCCTGGAAACAGGCCCTTCGGCCCTTTGAACTGACAATTAACCATCCATTTGTTCCAATCATAGGTCAATCCCCTTTTTTTATTCTTGCCACATTCTCATCAACTCCCCCCCAGGTTCCACCACTCACCTACACTTGGGGCAATTTATAGCGGCCAATTAACCCTGCGCATCTTTGGGATATGGGAGGAAACTGGAACACCTGGAGGAAATCCACAGATCAGCCAGGTCAAGATTGAACCTGGGTCACTGGTGCTGCAAGGCAGCAGTTCCAGCTGCAGCACTCTACTTCACATAAGAACCTCCTGCTGTTGGCCATTCAACACTTACAGCCCAGCTTTGGACAATGCATGTCTGGATGCTCTTCTCTGGACTTAGTTCTGTCTCAAACAGTAACAGTTCCCTCAGGCTGGACTCCCTGGTCTTGAAAATAATTCGATCTCTGACGAGCATGTCCTGCAAATCTGTGAACGAGCAGTAATGGAGTCAAAGAGTCTTACAGCAATGGAAACAGGCTCTTCAGCCCAAGTGGTCCATGCTGACCAAGATGCCCATCCAAGCTAGTCCCATTTGCCAGAATTTGGCCCATAACCTTCTCAACCTTTCCTATCCATGTACCTGTCCAAGCATCTTTAAATTATCTACAAACAATCTAAGCTTTGTTAAGAAAGTATGATAGGATTCCCTCTGCTCCTGAACGTGAGTAAACAACCAATAATGGGTGACTGGGTTGCAATGTGCTTGCATTGCACTAATGCGTTCCCCAGCATCTCATATGATGGCACAATTACCTGCAGAAGAGATACAATAAAATCATATCTTTCATCTGGTTTATCTTCCATAGCCAGATGAATATAGAGTGTGAGTTATTCTCTGTTGTTTACATGTGGTACTTCACTGGAAATCCTGGTCAGTAGGGAGAGATAGTTGGCAACCAAGGGCTGAATATGGGGATCTGGGTCAGGGCAACAATCTGGTGGGAGGCTGGGAAGTAGCAAAGGGAGAGGAGATTAAGCAAAAGACATGGAAGTGATGGCAATCAAGTTCCACGAGATACTTTTTACGGTATTTAGAGTTGAAAACTATGGCATTACATATCTAACTTTCTATTTTTTCAAATCCTTACTCACTCACAACTTCCAACTCACTGACAGACACTGTGATGTCAACAGACACAATGGAGACAGTTACAACAGGGGTGGGAAGGTTAAATCAACTTTCCCACTAATTTGTTAACTTTTTCATCAATGTGAGGGATTTTAATTGTTTGAAATGGAAGGCGCACCATTTCTGGTGTCTGCTGACACCATCAATCACTCCCAAGTGTTGGGTCAGATCCATACTTCTGTTCACATTTGGCTCCTGTTCTATTCTTGAGTCCCAGTGAGTTAGATGTCAAAGCTTTCCTAGCTCCATTACAACTCGATCTGGACACAGTTGAAAAGAGATAAATAAATTTGGGCTGACGTGTTTAAAATTATTTTATGAAACTGTCTCAGATTCTTGACACATTTGATCCAAACTAAGAAAGGATACAAGTCTTACAAAAATCCACAGCTGATTTATGCCTTGCACTTGTCAATTGTTATTTATTTCTAGTTCTCAATGACTACCGGTTTGAACCCTCCTGTATCACACCACATTCCAGATCAATTAGATCACCATTTAAATTTACACTTGCAGTGGTCATTTTTGTGCTGCTTACTTGTTTTTTGTAACTGTTCATATGAAGTCCAATTGAGACAGAATTGCTATCAATATAGTACACAAGGGGAGTTTTCTTAGTATTCCACCTCACCCCTCCTCCAATAATAATCAGCAGTACTTACTTCCATTTGCCAAGCAGGATTTTGTGTTTCATACAGCACTTTTCAACTCATAAGAGGTGAAGGCATCTTAGCAGGAAACTTAATAAAGATTGCTAAACTTCCATTTAGACAGAGGGCATTCCTTCAAGTACAGGACCGTTGGTAAACACTGATTGACTATTGTTTTGGTTATGCCTCTAAAAGTCTCCTTCTTGTTTTCAGATCCCTGGCTCCTGGACACTGCACTCCCAATCCTAGATATCTCCAATTACTCCTTTAATTTTGGGATCTTATTCATCCCCAAATTTAATTGGATTCACCATTGGGATTTGGGCCTCACGCTCTGGAATTCCCATCTCTATCTCTTTCTCTCTCTCACCCGCTCTCTCTTGTCCTTTTGGGCGCCCTTTAAAAAGTACCTTTGTCATTGACATTTCAATCCCATTCACACTTCTCAGGCTTTGAAGCAACCCAAGCTGCCTGCACCAAGTCCTGGACAATATTCCAACACAGATTAGTATGTGCCAATAAACAATAGTGCCTTCCAATGAAATGACCATCTTCAATTTAGGAGCATCTAACCCAGTGCCCTTGACATAGTTTTGGGACTGAGTGTCTTGTCGGGACCAACATTTATTGCCCATCCCTCATTGCCCTTGATAAGGTGGTGGTGAGTCAACTTCTTCAAAGGCTACCATGCTTCTAGTGGAAGTATTCCTGATGGGTCAGGTGCTCCAGGATTTAGACCCAGGGATGATGAAGATACAGTGATATATTTCCAAATCAGTGGGACATGTGACCTGGAGGGGAAGCTGCAGACAGTGGTGTCCCCATGCTCCTGCTTCTTGGTTGTAATAATCCTAATGGTGACACTTAACTGCTTCTCACTCCTCACACATATAACAGTTGACACTGCCCTCGTTCTTCTTTCTCCTCAGCTGACGTTTCCAAGTTGAGTCTATGAGTTGTCAAATCCCAGTAAATGTTCTTACAGTATTGTTTTTCCATGTTTTCTTAATGAAAAGTTTTGAAAGCATCAGCCCTCAAACCTTGACCAACCCACTTGTCCCAATACAAAACTGTGAAAAAGGAAGCATGAAGCTTCACCATACCCTTTGTCTCAGCAGTCTGTCTGGCCACTGGAAGCTTTTCCTCAAAGCTCTGTGTTTCAGGTAGAGGTCAATAATCAGCAAATGCAGCTACATAGTGGAATTAGTTACTGAAAATGCAGAAGGTCCAGAAGCAAAATGGTGGTGGAGCCACACTTAAATACTGAGTGATCTACCCTGAGCTGAAGAAGTGAGGTAGGGATGCAGTCTTTGTTTGGAGTGTGAGGATAAAGCAGTATGAAGTGGGAGGAAAGTGTAAGTGGAGGGAGTATAATACTATGAGCAGGGAGAGATCTGGCTGGAAGATTGTTAAATATGGGTAAAAGTGTCCTCCAGTGACTTTGTATGGGGCAGCCAATTTTCCATTGAAATGCAGGGCATACCATGTGATAAGGAACTGCTGGCAACCCTAGTGACCCTGGTTTATCTCTTGATGCAAAACTCAACAAAATTGATAGCTCACAGAATCACTTTTGATAAAGCAAACCCTTACATTTGATTGTATATCTTTAGCTTATTAAAGTATCGCTATGTGTTTATAGAAGTTTTAGGAGGAAATATGATACGAAGCTACATAAACAGGTACTGGAACAAGTGACTGAAAACTTTGAGAGGTAGAACTTAAGAGTATTGTTAAACAGGAAGAAGGATAGGGAGGGGGAAGCTGAGAGAGGAAATTCAGAGTTAAGTTATTAAAGTTGAAGACATAGCTGTCAATGCTGGAACAAAGGAAATTACACTTGTTCAAAGGCCACCTTTGTGTCTTTGTATCTGCCCTTGTTCCATTGCTTTGGAACGTTTGTCATTTATTCTCTCCGGTTTTCTACTCTATCTCAGACCTTCCCTTCATATTCTTTCTCCCTCTCGCCTTTTCCTTCTATTGAACTTGCTCAAAGTGATTAAGTTTATCACACGAAACTCTTGATTCTCCTTCCACACTTATAATTCCTTCTACTGAGTAGTCCCCAACATTTTCACCAACTACATTCCCTCTTTTGTATGAACTCAAAGGTTCGGACAAAAGAAAAGTTCAATTCCGAACACTGAAGTTTGAATATTTGATTTCAGTTTTCAAAATACCTGGAATAAAATGTTGGTTTCAATATAAATACCTGAAAAGTTATTATAAAACTCAACTGGTTCACTGATGTCCTCCAGTGGAGGAAAGTATTCCTTACACAATATGGATTATACGCAACTCCAAAACCATGCCAATGTAAGTGACTCTTCAGTGTCCTTAGGACTATCACCTTAGGGTGGTCAATAAATGTTGGCCTTGTCACTGATGTCCTCTTCTCAAAAACACCTGAATAGAGAAAATAGAGTTGTTGTCCTACTTTTCATCTCTAATATCACAGTTCACGCCTTGGGTTTTGATAATTTGCTATTGCAATCAGCTCCATTAGATTCAATAAATGATGTAATGAAAGATGTGTACATTCCATAATGATGGGTGAATGTGAGTATTTCTTGTAACTGAGTTACATGGATGGTTTCCACACTACCATATGTCTTCAGGAGAGTGGACACTAATGATATGATCGCACTCTAATTGTGGAAACTCGTCAATAAATACCCAGCATCTAAAAGTCCTACTGTTTGTCTTGTAGCTTAACTCTACTTCACCTTCCGTTTAAGTACCTATTGTAAATGGAAATAATGGTGGGTAAATATTTTTGTTCCTTCTATTTTCCACTGGCCTCTACTAACAGAAACTATCAGGCTCAACTATGAGGGTCAATTTAGAATCATAGAGCTAATTAGTGAGTACTTTTCTCTTTCTCTTTTGATTGGGTACTAGATATTTAATGTTAGTAGATTTACCCTTACAACACAGATGGAAAATAATGTGCTTTGATCATTGAGATAAATTACAGCAAATCAATCGTATGAAACAAGTCCAACATATGCCAAGAGAAATTAGTTCCCAAATATCAAAAGATCTAAGAGAGACTAAAAGTCTATTGAAATCATAGTTGATAGACTGGTTCAGTAGGTATAAGTCAACCTGAATGTCAAAACCATTAACCAGAAGCAGTATGGGATTAAAAATGCAAACCTGTACCCAACACTTGCATGAGACAACAATTTTTACTTACATTGAGGTATAGTTAAGAAATAGAAGGCCATTCAGCCTATTCTGCCACTTAATAAGATCATGAATGATCTTTTGCCTCCTGTACTATTGGCATTTCCTTTGGTGCCCCAATGGCCAAATATCTATTGATTTCTGTCTTAAACACACAGAGTGAATAAGCCTCTATAGTTCCCTTGGGCAGAGAATTATAAAGATTCACAACCATCTGGGTGAAGAAGTTTCTTCTCATCTCTGAATGGTTGACTCCTTATCTTAAAACAGTGACCTCCAGTTCCAGGCACTCCATTCTGGGGAAACGTCATTGATCCCACCTGCTTTGTAAAGCCCCATAAGATCTTTGCATGTCTCATTCTTCTAAACTTTAGAAGGTATAGGTCCAATCTGCTTAGTTTGTCTTTATGGGACAATCCCCCATATCCCAGGAATCGACCCAGTGAACCTTCATTGAACTCCCTGTATTGCAAATATCTTCTTCCTTTGGCGATTAAAAAAAATAGTTTCTTCTATTCTCTTGGAGAACATTTCAAATCTATTCTACCTTATGTTTATTACTATGGGGAATAAATCCATCTCACCATCTGTCTAGGTGTTTTTACTTTATTCATTATTGATATTTGACCTAACTGTATATTTGCAAAGCTCAGATCTATCACTCTTCTAATCTGTTTCCAGAACTCAGACCCTTGGCAGATGGCTTGTAATTTCTCAAAGGCACCAGGCATTGGTATTTAACTTTGGTGGTCACCCTCTCTTCAGGATTTATATGTACTAAATGAGGTGTGTTATTTACCGTGGGCAGGCACAGTAGTGTAGCGGTTAGCGTAACGCTATTACAGCACCAGCAACCTGGGTTCAATTCCCGGTGCTGTCTGTAAGGAGTCTGTACATTCTCCCCTTGACTGCGTGGGTTTCCTCTGGGTGCTCTGGTTTCCTCCCACATTCTAAAGACATATGGGTTAGGAAGTTGTGGGCATGCTACGTTGGCACCGGAAGTGTGGTGACACTTGCGGGCTGCCCCCAGAACACTACGCAAAAGATGCATTTCCTGTGTGTTTCGATGTACATGTGACTAATAAAGGTATCCTTATCCTTATCCTTATCCTTATCTCATTAACTCATCAATACCTGAAAGTTACTTTGCAAACAGATTCATATAAGGACAACGTCAGACTGTTGAGCCAATGTGTTGGATTCCAGTGCAGGTCTTGAGTCTGTCTGGTTGAATTCCCACAAGGAATGGTTTGGAAATGTTTGCAACTTTCTTGTGAGAGAAGGAAGATAAAGGAAACTGAAAAAAAACTGGCAATCTTAAAACGCAATGCAGTTGCATAAACACAATATTTGCCTTCACTAGTCAAGTGGACATTCTGAGAGCTTCAGTGGATGCAATGAAGGTTGCCAGTGGACGCATACTTTGTTGATTAAATAATCAGCAATGATGGCATGGACTCACCCCGCCTCCACCTCTCCACCTCCCCCAGTTTCAAACAACCCCAAAGTTCCCAGCATCTTTGGAGTTATTCAAAGTTTCTGATTTTTAGCTTCTGGTGTTTTTATTTTGTTTTATTTAGATTTTTAAGGTCAGTGCTATTTTTTATGCTAAGATAAGCACAGTAACATTGACTGGAGAGTAAATTTTTTACTTGAACTAATCATGACTTCTTCCCAACAGGCCAGGGTGGGTTAGAATTATCTCCACAGAACAGCCTGTCACTGAGCCATAAATTGTAGCACGACTAGACTGTGTGCTCTTCTAAGCAGTGATCTGGCACCTCCAGAGTGGGCTGGCACACATCCATTGCTTATCTTCTGCTATTTCTTGGAAGGTCAGCCAATTTTCTGTTTCATATCCCAGTCGAGTCAGATGGCTGGGAATTAAAAGATGAGCAGTTTGTAGGTAGCTGCACAGAGCAATTTCCAGTGTAAGTTTGTACATATTTGTTATCACCCCCTCTTCTATCAGATTACAGCTTACTTCTTTGGCCCTGTATCTTTTCGGTCAGGCTATATTGAGGAGAATTACTTCTCTTACTCAATTAAAAGCAGCAGAATTGTTATATCAATTAAAATGCATAGACATGAACTTACAGACAGACGTAATAACAATACATTTACATTTGTAGAATGGACAAAAAAAAAGTTTATAATTCACCACTCCTCCATTGAACTCCCAGTGGCGAAGTGGTTACCCATCATATACCCTGTACTCAGAAGTTAGTTTCCTAAATCTCTTCACCTTGCAGAAATCACCACATCTTTGAAGGTCCACTATAAAAGCTGTGTTGTTAACAAGACTTTTTGCCCAACTTCTTCCTGTTTCAGCTCCGTTCTAACTTTAATCCACTCACCCCAACATTCCAGTATTTCAGTGCATCAGAAGTCCCGGAGAAATGCAAATAAATGTTTGGGACTTATCAGTGATAGGCGTTTTATGTAGTTGCTCAGTGTAGTAACTGTTTAGTCATTGCAATGCTCGGCAATAGTTAAATCCCAAGCAGAAGGTTTGACTTTATTCTAATGAATACACAATATAAATGTAAGAACCAAGAGAGACTATTCAGGCCTTCCAACCTGTCCCCCATTGCAGAACATGGCTAGTTCATATCTCACTCCTTCTCTAATCAGACAGAAATATGTCAATCTCACTTGAATTTTCCAGTTGATTCTCCTCCAGCCATGCTAACTTTACAGGAGAGAGTTCAAACTTTCTACCAGTCTTTATGTGAAGGAGATAGAACATAGAACAGTACAGCACAGCAACAGGCCCTTCAGCCCATGATGTCTGTGCTGAACATGATGCCAAATTAAACTAATCCCTTCTGCCTGCACATGATCCATATCCCTCCATTCCCTGCATACTCATGTGTCTATCGAAAAGCCTGTTGAATGTCACTATCGTATCTGCTTCCACCACCACCCCTGGCAGCATGTTCCAGGCACCCACCACTCTCTGTGTAAAAAACTTGCCCCACACATTCCCTGTAAACTTTCCCCCTCTCAGCAGAAAGCTATGCCTTTAAAGCACACTAAAGTGCCTCATGATATTGCACCTCTTTGACCGAGCTCAGAGTTAGTAGATGTTCCAGAGGAAATAGTTTCCCTCTGTCATCACCACTGAGCGGAAAACAAATAGGCACCAAAAGGCACTAATTTAATACCTTAAGGAGCTTGTTCCCATGGACGGGAAATTAATTCTTGCTAACGTCAGTGTGCAGCTGGGTTGATGATAGCCCCATCATGCTAAGAAGCACGTTCAACAAGCTGTTTGTGTTGTCAGTAGTCTCTGCAGCGGCTCCTCTAATGAGACCCAGAGTTCAGTAGCTTTATCAGCAAGAAGAATATCTGCTTATAATATGTGTGTTATGAGAGATTACTTAGGGGTTATCATTTATATCACCGTGTTCTATAAATACAGCCCTAAAAGACACTTCCAAAATTAAATCTTCAAAGGAACTTGTCCAGCCATCTGCTTCATTCAAGCAGATCAAATCCTTTTCTACTTTATTCATCCCATGTGAATCAATTGGACACAATTTAACTGAAAGGGAGACAGGGTTACTGCAGACTTAGCTACCACGATATTCCGCCGAGCTTGATGTTCACCTGTCTGCTTGTACAGCCCTGGAGCAGGTCCTTAGTCATTGCCTTTTACAGAAGTGGCTGTTCCTTGCTGGTTGTCAAGGCCCTGGGCTGCATTCTGCTTTTCCGATCGGAAGTGGATATCTTTGCCCACAGAACTGCCTTGACAGCTATTTAAGCCATGATCGTCAACCTCACTAGCTGCTAAAGCTGTCATAGAGGAACAAAAAATATTAATCATTAAAAACACATACATTTTAAAATGTAATAGAAGAACTAAAAGAGCATTTAAAATAATTAATAAAACTTAACTCAAACCAAATATTGTAAACTGTCCTTGGCCTTCTCCCTCACAGCTGTTCTTGCCTATTCAAATGTTTAGACTCACGGGACACAGGACACTTGTTTCTGTGAGCAACTTTCCGGTGTCAGTGCTGGGGAATTCGCTGAGGTATGTGGTCTCCCACTGGACAGCAGGATGGAACCTGATGGTGAACACAATTGTGAAACTGCTGGTGATCAGCTGTATGGAAGACTGGGGCATTTGCCTCAGCTTGGTCAGTCACACATGGTTATGGAGTAAGTGGCCACAGTTGCAAACTGAATGGCTAGAGTTTCTGTAACATTTGATTGGCCAACATTTTCATCATGTTCTAGTCTACTTGACCTTATTTAAATGCTCAGTTCTGTTTGTGCTGTTTATGAATTATTCTATCACTGACCTCGGTTTTACTTTACTTGTATTTCCAAATCTGATTACAGGAATTCAAAAAGGGAGTTTGGGAATAATGTAGAAGTTAGTAGCACATTTGAAGACTTTGGAGAGGACAGGAATGTGAGGTTGGAAATTGGGGGTGTAGTTACCAAGGGAATAGGGATTTGAGGGCAGCTTTTTCTACAGCAATCAGTAGTAAGATCCATTCTGAAAGAAGTGGGAACAATCCCTAGGCATGCATAGCATTAAGATGTCAGCTAGAATGGGACCAAACAGAAAAGTTAGGTTCTCTGCACTTCAATGCAAATTAATTCAAGGTAACAGTAGTTGCCTGGAAAGCACTGCTGGGGAAGTGGGAGAAGCAGATACGACAGCGACATTTAAGAGGCATTTAGACAGGCACATAAGCAGGCAGGAAGTGAAGGGATATATATCATGTGCAGGCCACTGGGCTTAGTTTAAATTGGCATCATGGTTGGCATAGATATTGTGTGCCGAAGGGCCGGTTCTTGTGCTGTACTGCTTTATGCTCATGGATAGAATGAGTTCAGAGAGTCCATGGTCAATATGGAGGAGAAGTAGGATGAGTTTGAAGTTGGCATTCGGATCTTACATTCATAGAGTTATACAGCATGGAAACAGACCCTTTAGCCCAACACATTCTTGCCGACCAAGATACTTATCTAAACTAGTTCCATTTGCCTGCATTTGCCATATTCCTCTACACCTTTCTAAGTATCTGTCAAAATGCCTCTTAAATACTGTAGTTATATCTGCCTCTACCACCTTCCCTGGCAGCTCATTCCATATACCCACCACCCTCTGTGTGAAAAAGTTGCCCCTTGGATCTTGTTGTGTAGTGGGGAGGAAATGTAGTAGAGACAGCTGGTCCAACAGTGAAGTGGACGGAACAAAATTCAATCCACAAAGTTAAAAGTTGAGGTTTTTCTCTTGGGATTGACAGCTGTTCACAACATAGTTTATTTGCAACAGCTTTCTTATTGCTGAAACAACTGAAATCCAAATGCGCATAGCAATAGTTTGACACTCTGGATGGCAGTAGGGTTAAGGAAATGAAGGGATTTTTCAAGTTCAGAAGCACAGGAGACCAAGGCTTTGGGTACCATAGATTGGGCCTGACATTGAAAGGCCTTTCCATTGTGAGATCTGACGTAGGGAATCAGGCAGAGTTCAGATCATGCCTCACAAAGAGTGCATCCTGAGGAAAAAAAAGGCCCAGTGTCAGCCAGGGAAATGAGGGAGTTGTGATTATATGATGGGGGCATTTCATAACCAGGTTAGTGTGAGATCGATGGTGGGGTGGGGGTGTCAGGGAGGTGTGGGATAGTTGGTGCAAACTAAGTTTTTAACTTAAAGGATCCACCTGAGGAGGATTCCCAGCACCAGCATCAATGGACTGGTCAGGTTGGTCACCTTCCAATTACACTGAGGCAGGGCTTAGCAAGTGCTGTGAAGGCTTCTTCCTCCATGAGTCCTTCACAGTCTGCAGGCCGTGCCTGTGTTAACAAGCATAATGGAGGTGGAATCCAGATATGTACAGCATAATTGTGCATGTTCAGACACCTCCATGGAGTTGTGCATCAGATGCATGGAAGACCAAAATGAAAATTCAGTGATTTCATGCTGTGCATGGTAACCAGTGGTTTGCACTTGAAGTATTTTCTGCTGAAGTTTTATTACATGGCACAGTGTGCCATGTGGTACAGTTTTCTAGTCAATGTTTTAGTTCCTGGCTTGTCTGTGGTGGGCAAATGTTTGCAAGGCCGAGAAATCAGAATGACAATCTGATTTTCAACTGTACCAGAACACAATTTACATGACCACTGCTTACAGTCACCCAGTCAATGCTGAGATTTATTCATCAGCAATATTGAAATTAAGGGAAAGTGAATATTTACACTTTCAACAATGCAATGTGCTGCCTGGGAAAGCCTTAATAGAATCAGAATCAAGTTTATTATCACTGACATATGTCGTGAAATTTGTTGTTTTGCAGCAGCAGTACAGTGCAAGACATAAAAATTACTGTAAGTTACAAAAATAAATAAATAGTGCAAAAAAGGAATAATGAGGTCATGTTCATGGGTTCATGGGCCATTCAGAAATCTGATGGCAGAGGGGAAGGGGCTGTTCCTGAAATGTCACCATCGCCAGGCTCTGCAAAGTGCAGGAATAGTGTGATGTAGTTATTGCCTATCAACATGACATCTCACAGATCCCCCACTGAAACCATTAACTTCTATTGCAAATTCAGATCTCCATCATGTCTTTTAGGATTAATGTTTGACCAGTTTAAACAAACATTTTGCACATATTATGCTTCCCTACATTATAGGATAAATGTGATCGCACTGGGGGGTGCAAAGGAGATTCACCAGGATATTGCCTGGGATGGAGCGTTTCAATTATGAGGAGAGACTGAAGAGGCTTGGTCTGTTTTCCCAGGAGCAGAGAAAGTTAAGAGGGCACATAACTGAGGTATATAAAATTACAGGGATATAGATAGCATAGACTGCAGGAAACCTTTCCTCATATCAGAGGTAGACGAAACTAGAGGGGTAAGAGATTTGAAGGCGATCTGAGAGGAATGTTTTTTACCCAGATGGTGGTGAGTACTTGGCATGCACTGCCTGAGAGAATGGTGGAAGCAGTGTCACTGACAGCATTTAAGAAGTGTCTAGACAGGCACTTCAATCTCCTAGACATAGAAGGCTGTGGGCCAAGTGCTGGAAGATGGGATTAATAAGGATGGGTGTTCACTGGTTGGTGTGGACATGGTGGGTCCACTATGCGGTATGACTCTATATTGAGGGAGCAAAACGAATAATCACTTTGGTTTGAGAATTAAAGCTCATGTTGAATAAAATCAGCATAATTTTCACCTTTACCATTTAAGTAATAATCTGATAGAGTTCAAAATCATGAGGATGACAAAGAGACTAGTTTGACAATGAGAGTGTAATTCTTCCATCAGGGGCCACCATCCTGTTGATGATGTTGAACATGACTCCTGATGTCATTGGAGACATGCACAAGGACATTGAAGAATGTAAGCCTGTTATGTATGTTGGCTAACAGTGTTCTGAAGGCTTTGTGAATATCTATTAACCTATTGGATTGGATATATCAACTTGAAACATTAGATATTGAACCAGTCTTTGCATTTTGTTCTCAAGGATACTGGGAGTCACATAACCAGGAAACATATTCAACTGTTTCTGGCTACAGGCACAAGTATCTGCAGGAAGGTTAATCATCTGAGTATACCATATATTCCAGCATGACCGCAGTCACTACATTCCAGAAAAATCCAGAGGAAAGGGCTCTGCAAAGTTTCCAGACTGCAAAATTGCAAGTATTTACTTTTCCATTGATGGCTGGATTTATCTGACATTGCTCACGGGAATAAAATTATGAGCACAGAAGTCCTGAAAGCAAATATCAGACATTACTAAATTTTACTCATTACCAACCTTTTTTTGCTGAACGCTGGTGGTCAACTTCCATTCCCCCAACACCATTTATTTATGACTATTTATCCAGTGGAATTTCACAAGTGTTCATGGTTCATCTGCTGTAACAGAAGAAACATCTGAAGAAAGTGCTAATCAGTGAAGTACAATCATCTTTGCTTTATGTGAATTTTACAGAAAACACACAATGATCACTGATGATGAAAGGGACCTTCCAACCCACGTCTCAGAGAACTGCAGATCCCTCTGCACAATGTCCAACTGTTCTTTCAACGTCCAAGTTATTTACCCTGACTTCCTTCCCCAGTGATTCCTTTCTTGTATTGGACACTTTTTGAGAAAATATCCAACAAGAAATCTCAAACATGTACGTAATATTACTGGTACCACTTTAAGGATGTGAATAACTTCTCTCTATGTTTTGCTGTAATATTTCAGTGTGGAAGCTGCCAGCAGTTTCAGACTGATCTCTGTGAGCAACCATGTGCATCTAGAATATCTACGTTGCAATAGTCTGTGCATTTTACAGAGTCTGGTGTTGGTTATAGCAGCCTCATTCAGCTCATTGTACTGTTGAATAAACAGTTGTGAAAATTCACCTTCCCTAAACATTAACATTGTTGAAAAATAATTTCCTAATAAGTTCAAAGCACTAGAAGTTTTTGTTCGATATTCACTTTTGGGATCTGGTCTATGCTGTTAAGCTTAGCATTAAATGACCATCCCCGATGGCCCTTGAAAAGGTGATGGTTAACCACCCTCTTGAAATGCTGCAGTTCTTCTGGTGAAGGCACTCCGACAGTGCTGTTGGGCAGGGAGTTCCAGGATTTGGACCCAGCAACACTTAAAAGAACAGCGATAATGTTCCAAGTCAGGATAGTGTGTGACTTGGAGCGAAACCTGCAGGTGGCCATGTTCCCCTGTGACTGCTGCCCTTGTCTGGTTTGGGAGGTATGGGAGCAGCATGGGCAAGTAAAGGCAGTGCTTCATGGAGATGGCAAACACTGCAGCTGCTGTGCACCAGTGGTTGAGGGGATGTGTGTTTAAGATAGTTGATGAGGTGCCAGTCTAACAGGCCCTCTTGTTTTTAGCACCCACTCCCTGGGAAAAAGACTACGTGCTTTCACCCTGTCTATGTCCCTCGTGATCTTATATCCCTCTAGCAGGTCACCCCTCCATCTCCTATGTCCCAGGGAATAAAGTCCTAGTCTACACAACCTCTCCTTGTAACTCAAGCCCCCATCCAGGCAACATCCTGGTAAATCTATTCTGCATTCTTTTTAGTTTGATAACATCTTTCCGATATACAGGGTGACCAAAACTGTGCACAATACTCCAAGTGTTGCCTCACCAATGTCTTACATGACTACAACATAACTTCCCAACTCCTATACTCAAAGACCTGATTGATTAAGGCCAGTGTGCCAAATGCCTTATTCACCAACCTATCTACCTGTGACGTTGCTTTCAGCAAACTATGCACTTGCACTCTTGCGTCCCTTTGTTCCATGACACTCCCCAGGGCCTGACCATTCACTGTATAAGTCCTACCCTGGACTGATCTCCCAAAATGCAATACCTCACATTTATCTGGGTTGAAAGTCATTTTCCAATCCTCAGCCCACATACCTAGCCGTTCAAGATCCCCCTGTAACTTTTCATAACCTTCTACACTGTCAGCACCACTTATTTTACTATCATCTGCAAACTTACTAACCATGCCTTGTACATTCACATCCAAATAGTTTATATAAATTGCAAACAACAAAGGTCCAAGCACCGACCTCTGTGGCACACCACTGGACACAGGTCTCCAGTCCAAGAAACAACCCTTGACCAAAACCCTTTGCTTCTTATCACTGAGCCAATTGTGAATCCAATCTGCTTTCTTGCCCGGAATCCTACCTCCCCCTGGAGTTTCTGGATAGTTGTTGGAACTGCATTCTTCCAAGCAAGTGAAGAGGTTTCCATCTTTTTCCTGACTTGTGCCTTGTAGATGGTGAAAAGGCCTTAGCATGTTAAGAGGACAGTCACCCAATACAGGGTATCCAGCCTTTCACCTGCTCTTGTAGCCATAGTTGGTCCAGTCGAGTTTCTGGTCAATGGTCACCCACAGGTTATTGATGGTGAAACACCTGGTGATTCTAATGCCATTGAACATCAAAGGCAGGTGATTAGACTCTCTTACTTGTCACTTGTCAGCCTGTGCCTGAATCTTTTCTAGCTCTTACTGCATAAGGTATGGGCTGCTTCATTTGCTGAGGAGTTGCAAATTGAATTGAACATTGTGTGAATATCAGTGAACATACCCACTTCCAATCTTGTGATGGAAGGAAGGTTATTGATGAAGCAGCTGAAGATGGTTGGGCCTAGGACACAAACTGCTTCAATGATGTCCTTGGTCTGGGATGATTGACCTTTGGCAACCACAACCATCTTTTTTTGTATGAGGAATGGCTCTATCCATTGGAGCAGTTTACCCTTGACGCCCATTGATTTCGGTTTTGCCAAGGTGACTCGATGCCACACTCATTCAACTTCTTCCTTGATGCTAAGGTAAGTCCCCCTCACCTCATCTCTGGAATTAAGCTCTGTTCTGTGTTTGGACCAAGGCTGTGATGATGCCTGGAGCTGAATGTTCCTGGTGAAACCCAAAATGGGCATTGGCGAGTCGGTTATTGGCATGATAATACTGCTGATGATGGGTGTCATCACTTTGGTGATGACTAAGAGTAGACTAATTGGGTGATAATTAACTGGATTAAATTTGACCCATTCTTTGTGAACCTGGATAATTCTCCACATCCTTTGGAAGATGCCAGTGTTGTAATTGCATTTGGATAGAAGGGTAGCTAACAATGGAGTCCAGATCATCGTGCACTAATGTGTTAATTTACGGGTTCTGGTAACTACTGGCAATAACAGCCTTCATTGGCCATTGCAATTTTCCAGAATTATCTTCTATAGTGTTCACTTGATTACATCCTCCCATAAACACCCTCTAATTACCCTCCTTCACAGCTCAAAGGCTTAAATTCTATTCCTGATTTTTTTTCTTATTTATTGTAAACTTGAGAAAATATGCAGCAATTGCAACTGGCTGTGTCAGGAGTTGAATGTTTGTGTAACTAGAGCCACGATGAAAGTTTGATCTGACTAGGACACCACATATTATGACATTGACCTTCTCTGATCCGTGCTTCATTGCCCTGTCTTTCTTTTTCAATACCCTATTTGCTTTATTGCAATTGCAACTCATTGGAAAAGTTGTGCAACAATGTATTCAAACTCCTTGAATTCTTTTGTTCAACCTTATCTGAATTTACAATACTGATGGAATTTAACCTTTTTACTTCCACGAGCATGTTATCAACTTCACCTCAAATTGCCCTGTGATTTTGCATTACTGAACTGCTAATTCTTAGCTTCACTCAGATTCCAATTCGTCTCCTTTTTGCACCTGAACACAATGGGTTTAGTTTAAAACTAAGTCATTCGTGTAAATTAACAATTGCTGGACAAACATTCTCAACACTGACCTTGCTTAGTATTGTCCTCACCATGATAACATCATAGCTCTGCTGTTATGCACTTACTGCATTAGGATCCTTGGTCAATTATTTTGCCTTGCACAGAGGTTAGAGTGAATGCCCACTAAACTGATAGCACTGGACCTTATCAAATACCTTTTGAGCCACTTGATAAACTAACAGTATTTCCCATCAAAGAACATTTGGGATATAACTTCAGAATTATCAAGGACAGAGGTTGAGCAGCTCTTCTCATAGAATCAAAGACCACAGAAACAGGTCCCATGGCCCACTGACTATCATGCACTCATCTACACCAATCCTACATTAATCCATTTTCCCTCTTGAACACAGGAAATTGCAATGAGATCGGTGGGTACCAGGGTCGGCATGGACTTGTTGGGTTGAAGGGCCTGTATCCATGCTGTATTGCTGTATGACTCTATGACCCATCAATGTCCCACTCCCTCCCACCCAATTCACCTATATTAGGGGTAATTTACAGTAGTCAATTAACCTACCACTCAACACACTGTGGAAGAAAACAGATGACCCAGGGGAAAATGTGCAAATTCCACACAGACAATACCTGATGTCAGGATCAAAGCCAGGTCTCTGTTAGCTACTGTGCCCTGGGCTACCTCCAATAATCTAACAATCCTTGTTTACTCCAGATTTGCTTTCTTATATTAGTAATTATTAAGTTTCTACGTCAACATTTGCCCACGACAATCAGGATTAATATGACACCGGTACCAATAAAAGCACAATAGCAGTCTATAGTTGCCCTCATTCTATAATTCCCACCTCCTTTAAGCCAATAAGTAAATAACAAAGGTAAATTAGATAGCTCCTGAAAACAGAGATAGAGGTTGTGGCGCAGGATGATTTTCAACCATTGAGTGAAATAAAAGAGGCTTTTATTTTGTGTTTAAAAGAACTGACTTTGTGTTGTCTGAAGGTTTCAGCCAGTACTGTTCAGAACTGCTTATTAGTTGGTTGAATTAGCATGGGTTCTGTCTCCTGACAGTCCATCACTGGCTAAAGTTAGCCTGCTCAATTTAAAAGGGAGGGACATTGTAGCATCAGCAGCTACCTTGGGTCATGTCATACAGGAAGGGGGCACTGCAGAGGTTGGAGGAGATTGGAGGAGAAAGCCGAGTTCAAGGTTTTCATATGTCGCACTGGAGACCTTCATGGCAGAGGTGACAGGATATTTTGGATGTTCAGGGACCAGGAGACCCTGCAGCCACACACACAGGTAGAAATGGAAACATAGACATGTTGGAGTCAAACCCCAAGGTCGTGTATGTAGAGCTGCAAGAAGTTCAAGAATCTCACTAATGATCAAGATTAAATACCTTAGCCTGTCAACTACATGAACATGTCACACACTGATGAATTCACTACACCACCGTCTCTCTCCTGGCAACAATCTGTGCCAATCAGGATCCGTAGGAGAGACACATGTTTCAGTTGCTCACACCTTGCCCCACTCTAAGCCTCACACTCACGGTTACACAATCTAACAGCTGTTCATCTTATCACAGGCACGCCATTAAAAGCCATTGCCAAATTTTGACTGATATACATCTGTCCCTTCTCCAGGACAAGACAGAACACAGACTTAAGGAAGCTGTAACTAACCAGGGGGAACAGGGATGTCCACCTTTTCTTAACTTCCATAGAGGAAAGGAGCTTACCCTTACTGTGACAGCTGTTGCTGAAGCTATGGCCGGGGTACAGATAAAGTATAGAAAATAGCAAGACACAAAAAGTGCTGAAGGAACTCAGCAGGTCAGGTAGCATCCATGGAGGGAAACAAACAGCTGACGTTTCGGGCCGAGACCCTTCATCAGAACTGGAATTTTGGCTTCTGCCCTTTTCCTTTCCAGTCCTGATGAAGGTTCTCATCTGAAATGTCAACTATTTATTTCCTTCCATAGATACTGCCTGACCTGCTGAGTTCCTCTAGCACTTTGTGTGTGTTGCTCCAGATTCCAGCATCTGCAGAATTCTTATGTCTATAGAAAATAGCATCTTGATACCTAACCCTTCTCACAGCTCATGATGTCCTCAGTTCACTATTTCTTCCGATTTACAAGTTGCAGATGGTGTACACATACACCTCTCCATCCCTCCCTGCACCATAAGCTTACCCTCGTCCATTTCTGTTTTGGCTACTCAGGAAGTGCACTTGCTTGGGCTGTGGAAGAACAAGAGGAAAGTGCCGTTGAAGACTTACCATCACTTGATCTTCCATTCACATCCACGAGTGAAGATCTGATCCTGTGTGTAATTCAGAGCAGAGTCCACACACAGTGAAGCACTGAGCATGAGTAATCTGCAGCCAGGACAGTGGCAGTGACAATGTGGGGGGTAGCTTGCTCGAGGACAAGTTTACACACCATTATGCTGCAGAGAGTCTGGCTGACGATTCTGAAGAATGAAATGCTTGGCATGTTGACATAACTGATGTAAGTCTATGTGCAACGTTAAGGGATACAGAAAGGTTGTGCATTGGGCAGGGATTTACACATAGCTGAGAGTTAATTGACTCCAATATAGAGTATGGGCCCAAAAATCTGGCTGTGCATGATGGCCACTGTAACCACCGACGGCTGAGTGTACAAAGAATGGCATTGTGGATAGTGTAGAAGATTGCCAAAGGATACAGTGGGATATTAATCAGTTGCAGATATGGGCAGAGAAGTGGCAGATGGAATTTAATCCAGGCAAGTGTGAGGTGTTGCACTTTGGTAGATTATATCTAAAGGAAATTACACAGGACCTTTAACAGTGTTGATGTACAGAGGGATTCTTGGGGTCCAAGTCCATAGCTCCATGAAAGTGGCCGCACAAGTTGATAAGGTGGTAAAGAAGGCATATGGAAAGCTTGCCTTTATTTGTTGAGTCATTGAGTTCAAGAGTCAGGATGTTGCAGCTTCATAAAACTCTAGTTAGGCCGCATTTGGAGTATTGCATTCAATTCTGGTCGCCCCTTTCTAGGAAGGATGTGGAGGCTTCGGAGAGGGTGCAGGCGAAGTTTACCAGGATGCTGCCTGGATTAGAGGGTATGTGCTATAAGGAGAGGTTGGACAAACTTGGGTTGTTTTCTCTAGAGCAGCAAAGGCTGAGAGGAGATCTGATAGGTTTTTAAAATTATGAGAGGCATAGATAGAGCCAATATCTTTTTCTGTGTCGAAATGTCTAATACTAGATTGCTTGCATTTAATGTGAGGGGGTAAAGTTCAAAGGAGACATGCGGGGCAAGTTTTTTACACAGAGAGTGGTGGGTGCCTGGAGTGTGCTGCCAGGGGTGCTGGTGGAGGCAGAAACAATAGAGGCAGTTAAAAAGCTCTTAGATGAACACATGAACATGCAGAGAATGGAGGGATATGAACCATGTGCCGGCAGAAGGGATTAGTTTAATTAACTATCATTTGCTTAATTAGTTCGGCACAACATCATGGGCCGAAGGGCCTGTTCATGTGCTGTATTGTTCTGTGTTCTATGTTCAGTGTTCAGGGGCGATTGCTGGGTGTTGCCATGGATTGAACCAACAAAATAGCAGGCTTATTGAGGCACAGCCCCAGGGCAATGGTTTTGGCCTATTTTACATGGATCTGCCACCTTGTCTCAGAAGGTAGTATTTGTGATCCCACCTGCCATTCTGCCTGTAGTGTCGCTTCTCTCTGCCAGCCAGCAAGCTCACATGGTTGCTTCTCATGTTCAGAGGATGCAATCCAAAGATCAGGCCTGTAGAGCCTCACCTCCTCAGGGTCCTTCACTCTGGAGTGTCTGTTCAGGGAGTCTGGTGTCAGCCTTGAGATTGATGCATCACTTCAATGGCACCAGCATAGCTGCTGACTTTCAATAGAGGCAACTGCAGTGGGATTGGTAAACAATTTTGGCACACGAAGAGATTACCGGGCAGATAGAGGGAAAAAAACAAGAATGTGCTCAAGAAATATAACATTCCCATTGACTCCCTTGAGGACAAGACACATTTGGGATGCTATTGAGAGCTTTGAGTCCATGCATTGGAAGCACAAAGAAGCCCTGTCGAAGGAATACACCACCTCACAAAATGCACACAAACTTGCCTCATTGGGCAGCTCCTGCCCGACTTATAGAGGAGTCTACTGTTCCCATATTGAGCACATCAGCCATCCCAGAACCCACTAAACCAGAGTAGAAGCAAGTCACCTTCAATCCTGAGGGACTGCCCAGAAAGAAGAGTAGTGCATAGGAGCAGGTGGGGAGTGGGTGCCAAGGAAATGCATAAGGACGATTACTTGACATGTGCATGTAATTTGGCAAGCTTTGATTTCTTAATTTGGTTTGCAATTTTTTTTTCAATTTTTGGCATTGTGGTCAAGTGGACACAGATATTGTCAGCAACAGTGGGAAGGTAGGATGTGGAAATGTTGGGGAAATGGGAATTGAGTTTGTACTAATTAGTAGCATAGTTGTAAACCATACACTTTACCGAGACTTGGGTAGAAGAATTAATTCCTGAATAATGTTGGTGGATGCAGCTTTTTGCAATGATCCCTTCTCCTCTCCTCCTTCTTAGAACATAGAACAGTACAGCACAGAACAGTCCCTTCGGCCCACAATGTTGTGCCGACATAGCTAATCCCTCCTACCTTCAGAATGCCCATATCCCTCCATTTTCCTCTCATTCATGTGCCCATCCAGGCCCCTCTTAAAAGCCCCCAATGAATTTGCATCCACCACCCTATCAGGCAACACATTCCAGGCATCCACCAGTCTCTGAGTAAAAAACTTACCCCTCACATCTGTTCTGAACTTACCCCCTCTCACCTTAAATGCATGCCCTCTGGTATTGGATCGCTCAATAATGGGAAAAAGATATTGCTTGTTCACCCTATCTGTGCCCTTCATAATTTTATACACTTCCAACAGATCACCCCTCAGCCTCTGCCACTCCAGAAAAAAGAGCCCAAGTTTGTCCAACCTCTCCTGATAGCACATGCCCTCTAATCCAGGCAGCATCCTAGTAAACCTCCTCTGCGCCCTCTCTAAAGCCTCGACATCCTTCCTGTAGTGAGGTGACCAGAATTGCATGCGATACCCTAAATGCGGCCTAACCAGAGTTCTCCTAATAGCTTATCCTATTCCATATGTCCTCTCCTCATTTCCTCAGTCATGCTGCACTTCAATGTGGGTCCACTGACCGGAACTGACTGATCTGCGCAGAAGCTTGGAGTCAAGATAAGATCCTTCAGTGGTCAGCACACCACCCTCTGTAGACCTCACCACCTTTCAAGAACTATTACAAGCATCTAATCCATGTACAATGATGGGAACAAGTGGTAGACATTAACCAGCAACTGAAAGCAGTTGATGATCACTTATAAAACACCACTGGGTGATCCTTCTTGCTACTAACAATTGCTCACTGAGCTCATTTAGGTGTGCTAGCTTCCAATCAGCACTGCATGATTATTAAGTTTACAATGAGCTCACTGTTCATTCTTCAGATAGTTGTTCATACTACATCTGCTGGCAAACCAGCGGACACGCCAGCTATTACAGCTCACACTGGAAATACCCACCTGTAGATTGTTTGCCATATTGGATCTAATTTGTCACCTGCACCCCCTAAACCATCAGCTCTATGGAACCAAATTTTGCAGCTTGTTGCTTTAAAATAGAACATAATGAAGATTTTATTAATGAGGAGACTTCACTGGAAATGGTGACCTTGATTTGTTCATCAGCATTTTAACATTATTGTCGAACACTATTTTTCATTGAACTACCTCTTCTAAGGAAAGCAGAAATTTATGTCAGTGATTATTTATTAAAATTCTTCCAAAGGTATAAATGGATTTCTCTTATACTGGCACTCTGCTCAACAATCTTAAGCTAGAATTCTGAATCATTGACATTCATATTTAATTTACTCTGGAAATAATACAGGTGCAAACATAAACTAATGCACACAAAATATCCTAACAAACGTCACTGCATATTAACCAACATCTGTTCCTGGCTTATTAGTCCCAGTTGGCTGGTTTGATTATAATGCCAGCTGCAATTGGAATTTACATGAAACAGTAGCTTGTCACATGGAATTAGAACCCTAGCCCAGTCAGAAACTTCTACATTTGAAATGGAGAATAATGAAAAGCAAAATTATAACATCCTTAAGTTGGAATGTATCATGGTGCAGAATCTGATTTCAGAATCAGAATCAGGTTTAAAAAATACAATGCTGCTCACATCAAGAAATGAAGAAGTCAGAGAAGGAAAATAGGTCCCATCTAATTTAATAAATAAGATGGTAGTCATCAGAACTCAGGAAATATTTTTCAGGGTAGGAACAAAGTCAAGGTATGGGAAACTCCCTAAACAGTTAATTAAACCCAAGTTAATTAGACAGGTGAAACTGGGGATTGTCACAATGAAGCCATTTAATTTTGCACTGTGCCTGCAGTTATGGCACAAGTACATTCTGTCCTGCATTGGGACTGCCTGGCTGGTAATGCTTGGATTCACTTCAGGCAATAGGGGACCTGACTTACTCCAAGCTCCATGTGATGTAAACATTGAAGTGTGAAAGCTTCTGTAATGAAATTAAGGACAAACTCATTTGAGCCCTTATTTTGCCATGTCAGAATTATATTTCTGAAAGTTTCTTGTAGACTCATTTTGCTGAAAACCATCTACTTAATTTACCGCTAAGTTTAGATATTTCTTTAGGCTGTTGCAATGCAGCTTCAGATATCATAATTATGCCAAAACGTTTTAGGTTAGGCTGTGCCCTAAGTCAATAAAAATATATTGTGAAATGCACATCAAATATAGATTGGATAACTACTTTATCGAACACCTCTGACCTGTCTCCAACAGTGATCTGAGCTTTACTTCTCCATTCCACAGGAATAGATTTTTTATTTTCATGCAGAGTGTGGTGAATCTTTGGAATTATCTACCCTGAAGTATTGTAGTGGCTCAGTCACCGAGTTCGTTCAATAAAGTGTTCAATAGACTTCAGGATACTAAAGGAATCAAGGGATATTGGAGAGTGCAAATAAATACTATTAAGGCAGAAGATCATTTTGATGAATGATGGAACAGGGCCAAGTGGCTGAATTCTGCTTCCTCTTCTTACGTTGTAATGAAACGTTAACATTTTGATGCAATGTGCCAGCTGCCATTCTCCACAATGCTTCCTGATCTCCTGAACATTTTCAGCATTCTCTGTTTTTACATGAGTTTTTCAACGTCTGTAGCATTTGTTTTTTGAAGAACACACTTATTACAGTGCTTTATATAAAATGTGAGTGTAGCCTTAATTGTAGATTCATCAGGAAAAGATTTCACTACAGGGTGTTTTGGATTCAGAACCATACAGTGTTTCCCTCTAACAAGATGAAAGAGACATACGTTAAGATATCATATGAATATTTTAATTTGTGGTTTGCACACGGTTCAGGGCATTTTTCATTATTATTTTGTTAAGGGATTTGTTGACTACTGTCTAAAATTTAAATAAAGCAGATTTGGTTGTTCAAAAGAGTGAAGTCTCTTTGGAACAGTGAGTTGGGGTCAACATACATCTGTTTTACATTTTTACCACCAGTTAAGAGTGTGCATTTCAGAGAATAACAGCCAGGGACAATTTTTTTCCCTCATGTGTCTCTGGTTCATTTGCTGATTACATTAAAGCCTTGTTCTCTGGACTAAACCTTTTGCTCTTGGAAATAATTTCTTCAATCATTTACTTTGTCACAGCAGTTCATAATTTTGAAATGAAAACAGAAGTGCTGGAACAGGCAGTATCTGTGGAAGGAGAAACAGTCAACGTTTGGGTCTGTGACCCTTCCTTCATCAGATCTGAGAAAGAGGGAGATGCAAGTTAGTATTCAGTAGGAGAGGAGGTTGGGAGAGATGTGTAAAACGAAGGAATGCCTGTGATAAGGTCTGTCAAAGTAGTTTAGTGATGGCCAACACATTGCACAACCAAGAAGCTTAATGTGCTGTAACTGTCAACATTAAACCATTTTGACTCATCCTATCATAAACATTCCCTTTGTTCTGCACATCCCTCCCCCACTTTCTGTCCCACTGAAAACCAACTTGTATCTTTCCTAGTTACGACACAGACCTGAAACGTTGACTGTCTCTTTCTCCTGACCTGCTGAGAGTTTCCAGAATTTTCTACTTTTGTTTTGGATTTCCAGCATCTGCAGCTTTTCTGATTTTCATAATTTTAAACACACTTATCAAATCTTTTCAGCTTATCTGTTCCAAGCAGAACAACCCCAGTTTTTCTGGTCTCTCCATGCACAAGTAAATCAAGCCTGGTACCCTTTACTGAATCTCATCTGCTTCCACGCTAATGCTTTGCCATCCTTCCTAAACTATGGTCCACAATACTGAACACCATTGTCTAGCTGAGATGTGACCAGTAATTTATAGGTTAACAGAATATTTTACTTTTATACAACTTATGATACATTGGCAAATAAGTAATAATCAACTTTTGTAAAACACAGCTTCACCCAGAGAAACCTGTAACCAACTAATAAATTGGTTCTGGTATTCCATCTTTGACCACTTGGCCATTTAAATTGAATAGCTTTTTCCAACTTACTTTTCTGTTGAACTGCCAAATTTGTTCTTCTAAATAGGATGAGTCTACCTCCCAACTTCACCCCTGTATCTTGGTGCTAATTATAAGTTTTACTGTCTGATATTCAGGAAACGAGTGCACTTAGGACATTGAAAGATTGCCTCCAGGAATACATTTATGAGAATTTGCCTCTTTTTTGGAAATTGAAACATTTGCATTATTATATTACTAATGCACTATCAGTCTTGATGGGGTTCTATGTCTACCTGTTTATATCAGTAGTTTGTAAAAGGATACATCAATATTGATCAAGGCTCAAGATGGTGTTAAGCAAATTTTGATAAACACAACTAGGCAGTTTAGTCTGTGGTTTCACAAAAAAAATCATAATTTCTTCAAATATCATTTTGTTAAATGGAGATTGATAGAACATATAATGACATGGGGTAAATAATGTTTGGAAGCATTTTTTGACGTAAGGTAAACAATGTTCAGGACGCATTTATTGCAATTCTCTCTGAGTTTATGAACATTTGCTTGCTTCTATTAGAAATGGGATGGAATATATGTAAGCCATTTTGCAAGTTCCTTTGTATGGAGACCAGGTGATGTAACATATGGGGGGAGGGTTCAGAATATAGGGTAGGCTCTATCATAACTATACAACTGTAAGCAGAAATAAGTGATAACAAACAAAATGCTGGAGGAACTCAACAGATCAGGAAACATCTGTGGAGAGAAATGGACAGTCAAAGTTTCAAGTTGAGATCCTTCATCTGGAGAGGGTCCCAGAACTAAGTGGTATCCTGACTCACTCAACAGTCATGTATTTACGTATCACCTATAAAGTAGTAAAACATCCAAAGGCAACATAGGCAAGTTTTTGGAGGAAGTTTGACACGGAATACGTCGGTTGATAAAGATATGCTTTGAGGTGTCCTCTGTAGGAGGAGGAAACCCCAGAACTGAAGGGATGGTGGAGTAATGAAAATCAGAGGTGTTCAAAAGACCAGAACTGAAAGAAAGCAGAGTTCTCGGAGGCAGAAAGACCTGCAGTTCACAGACAAAGGGAGGGGTAAGGCAGTTGGCTTGCTGATGATATATCCCTACAATTAATGGGAGCTTGCTATTTCACATTTGCAGAATGTACAAGTATTCAAAACCCTGACCAATTTCAGGAAAGGAGTTCTTTCCATATGTCGTATTAGAAATGAGTGCATGGTGCGTATGTGGATTAGAAATAAATCGTTCCATGGAATAAGTCAAGCATGCTTGAGTGCAGTCGTGTCTGAAGAGGACAGGATTGGATTGCATTAATTTGACTGTAGATTAAAATATTTATGAGTTTCTCTCTCTGTTTGTGTGGTCAGCCTTAGCTAGTTGCATGTTGAAGACAGTGTATTATATCTTTCTCTGTAATTACCAGACAAGTAGCGTGCTTAGAAAGGCAAACATTTGGAGGAATCCCATCAATAAACAAGCAGCAGTTCACTGCGGACACTTGAGCCCTCAAACTAACATACCAGAAAGTTGTATTTGTTTCTTCATTAGCTACCTAAATAGAAAACTATCCCCAGTACTGTATGTAGTCATTTGCCAGATCTATTTAGTTATTACAGATTGGATATCATCTCCCTCCATAATATATACATGAGAACTGTCTTAGTTACATGTAAGAACCCATATAGTTTCTACAAAACATATTGCCTCAGATATTACAGTTACAGAGGTTTGCAAATGATACGAACATTGGTGGTGTTGTGGATGGTGAGGAAGTTTGTCTAAGACTACAGTAGGAAATAAATCAGATGGAGAGTTGGGTGGAGCATCGGCAAATGAAGTTCAATCCTGACAAGTGCAATGTATGGATTTTGAGGAGTCAAGCAGGGGTAAGACACATACAGTAAATGGCAGTTACATAGAGAGACTAAAGGGTCTGAGTCCAGAGTTCCTTGAAAATGGCTACGCAGGTCAATAGGGTAGTGAAGAAGGCATGCAGCATTCTTCCCTTTGTAGATGAGATAAGATAAGATAAGATATCTTTATTAGTCACATGTACATCAAAACACAGAGTGAAGTGCATCTTTTACGTAGAGTGTGCTGGGGGGCAGCCCCACTAGTGTCGCCACACTTCCGGCACCAACATAGTCATGCCCACAACTTCCTAACCCGGCGTCTTTGGAATGTGGGAGGAAACCGGAGCACCCGGAGGAAACCCACGGCAGACACGGGGGAGAAAGTACAAACTCCTTACAGACAGCGACCGGAATTGAACCCGGGTCGCTGGCACTGTAATAGCGTTACGCTAACCGCTACACTACCGTGCCTATCAGGGCATATAATGTAAGAGTTGGGTCATTTTGTTGCAACTTTACTAAACACTGGTTAGTCCACACTTGGAGTACTGCGTGCAGTTCTGGTCACCACACTTTAGGAAGGATGTGATTGTGCTGGAGAGGGTGCAGAGGAGATTCACCAAATGTTGCCTGGATTGGAGAACATTAGTTATGGGGAGAGATTGGATAGGCTGGGCTTGTTTTCCTTCCTGCAAAGGAGGCTGAGGGGTGACCTGATAGAGGTATATAAAATTATAACGGGCATAGATAGGGTAGATTTTCAAAACCTTTTTCCCATGATAGGGGGATCATAAACAGGGAGCCATGGATTTAAGATGAGAGGAAGTAACTTTAAACGGGATTTGAGGGAAAAGTTTTTTTTACACAGAGATTGGTTGACATCTGGAATGTGCTGCAAGAGGAAATGATGGAATCAGACACAATCACTACTTAAGAGGCATTTAGACAGACACTTAAATCGGCAAGGTATACAAGGATACAGTCCCAATGCAGACAAGCACAGGTCAGCATGGATGTGGTGGGTCGATGTAAAGCTTGCATTACCCCATGGCATTCTATAACCACTCAATGCCCACTGCCCACTGCCACCCCCACCCAAGCTTGTCTCCCAAATCTGGAAGGCGAGGCTGGCCCGAAGCACACTGGAGTTAACCAGTGAGGCCTTGAGAGACAGCAGTGCTGCTTCAAAGGAGACCACATGGGGATTTGTCGACAGATGAAGTAAATGGGACACATATTTGTCCAGCCTCTGACAGTGAAACACAGTAGTACACAGTAGTCCCTCATGTCTTTCTGATAAAGCAATCTGTGCTCTGAGGTCCTCAATCTGACTTTTTAATGTATATGACCCTAGTTGTGGTTTGCAATATACTGTTTCGCATTAGACTTGATGCTCCAGTGTAACTTGTAAGCAGGAAGACCAGTATAAGCATCCTTAAAGATTTCTTTCTTATTTAAGTAAAGCACTTGCACTTATGATTTCCCACTTTCCGAATTGGATATCAAGCATCTCTCTCCAATTGATCTTTAGTTTCCTTAGCCAATACTTGCTTAGTAATGTCAATTGATTTATGGAGTTGGCTATGTCCATTGGCAATTCTAATCATTATCTGTCGAACACAGTGCACTGTATCTAACCCAACACCTAAGTAGTTACCTGAGTATGTCTTGAGAATAACTACTTCCTTCAAAGGTAGATGTCTGAATTCTTGCTAATATAAATTTCCTGCATGCTGGACAATATATTCTGTATGAATTGTTTGAGAAAATTGATAAGCCAATGCACATCTGCAAGTCCTTGTCATATAAATGAAGAGCAATCACATGTTTATTTGCTTGTATATAGAGTTCAGTGCACATAATTTCATGGATTCCAGAATCTTTGGATACTTCAGTAGGATAGCTTATGTATGGGGGTGATTTCAAATAGAATTCAAGCTGTTGCAAGAGAGAAGAAAGCCATTTGACATTGAGGTCATACCCGTTTTTTTCTCTCTCCATGACTCTTGGAGAGATACAGCACTGAAGCAGTCCCTTCGGCTCACAGAGTGTGTCAGTCATCAACCACCCATTTACACTAATCCTTCATTAATCCCCATTACATATATTCCCTCACATTCTCATCAATTCCCCCCTGGATTCTACCGACTCACCTACACACCAGGGGCAATTTAAATTAAACTACTCACACACAGGGATGTAGGAAGAAACTGAAGCACTCGGAGAAAATCCACGCGTGTCAGAAGGAGAACATGCAAATTCCACACAAGCACCACCGAGGTCAGGATCGAACCCTAGTCTCTGGCGCTGTGAGGCAGTTGCTCTACAGCAGCACCACTCTTTTTGCCAGAGAAACCAGTTGGTTCCATCTCCCTGCAATTTCTGCATGGCCCAGTAATATTTATTCCATCATGTACTTATCAAATTCCTTTTTGAAAAAGCACAGTTCAGCTTGCTTCCACCAGCCTTTGGAGCAGTGGATTTACCATCACAACAGCTCACTGGGTGAAAAAGCTTTGTGACATATTGTCTTTGTTCTTTTGTGAACCACCTTAAATGTTTATTTTCTCTGCCCATAATTTTGAATATTTTTAAACTTCCACTCAGCATTCTCTGGTCCAAGAACGACTCACATCATTCTTAAAGTGCAGTGTGTTGAATTCAACAAAATGCTTCCACAGCAGTCAAGACAAGGTTTTATAAAGAATCAACATGACTTCCTTCTCTGCTGCTTTTAATAAAGCCCAGTGTTCTATGTCACTTTAATCTATTCCATCACCTTCAACAATCTGTGTACTTTCACTCTTAGGTCTCTCTGAATTTATACCCACTTTATAGCAGTGCATTTTGATTATGTTGCTTCTCATTCTTTCTACTGATTTTGTTTAGTTTGCCATGTTAAATTTCATCTGCTATATGCCTACCCATTCCACCAGTCTAACTTTGTCCACTTGGTCCATTGGTTTCCTCCACACCTCTTCCAAGTTCTTTGTCATTTGCATATCCTGAAATCATTCTGCACAGGCTCAAGACCAAGTTATTCAAATGCTGCAAAAAATATCAGCGGTCCCAGCACTGATCTTTTGGGAACACAACTGTATACTTTCCAGCAGTCTGAAAAAACAAACATTCACCTACGATCTCTGTTTCCTTCCCCTAAGACAATCTTGTATCCAGGTTTCCAATGTCCCTTTTGTTCCATGGGCTTCGATTTTGCTGACACTTTACCAAACATATCTTCGAAATATGTATAAATAACCTCAACTGCATCGCTCTTTAAGTTAGTTTCAGATTAAGGACACTGATGCTGTTTGTTGAGCCCAGCTGAGCCAGGCCAACTGCACACTGACTGGGTATTAAATGATCTTTGTGATTTTCGGAATGTATTTTAGTCCAAGGCTCTGCTTCCAATCACCACACCACCGGGAAAACAGACATGATCTGTACATCCAAGATAGAAGACTAAGGATTTACTAAAGTGCAGACTCAATCAATCAAGAGAAAACCCCACTGCATTAATATAAAAAGACCTGACATTTTAATCCGTAATTGTAATATTGTGCATTGTTATCCTGGATCCTTATTTTAACTTGGTCTAATGAATGCAAATTTTGCTGGTGGAATAATTACATTTCTCAAACTAATTTGATAAAAATTCATGACTCGTATGATGCAGAAGGGAACCATCTGGTCCATTAAGCCTTTGCTAACCAGTAGGTCCAACTCCCCTACGCTTTCTCTGCAGCATCACTCCAGTTTTTGTTTGTGTTACAAGTAAAATGCCAACTCCCCATTGAAATTACCACCGACACTTTTGTATTCAAAATTGTATTCCACGTCTCTTCTGCTCTACAACCTCATTAAAGTCTATTGTTTTCTGTGGGATTTTTGCGTTTCTTTGGCTCTGGTCTTTTGTATATTTGCATTTTTGTTCACCATTACCAGCTATGCATTTATGTTGTTTAGCCCCAAACACTGGAATTTACTCCCTAACTTTTTTTTGCCACAAGTCCCTCTCACTAAATGCAGAACATTTTGCATCCAGAACTGATAGCTCCCACAAGGTCATAAGGAGTACATTACCATTAACTTCACACAATTATGTTTATATTGGATTATATTATTGGAAAGGGAGTTATAAGAGTTACACTGTTTATATTAGGCAGTAAGAAATAACACTGGTTGTAAATTTGTAGGGTTTATTGTTAATTAAGCAGATAGCCTGTCAGAACTGATTGCTGAATTTATTATTGGAGACTGGGTTTATTTTGCAGTCACTTCTCACTACATTGCTCCAAAGAATGAGTGGAGTAAAATATGATACCAAATTGGATTTGGTGGACATTAAAATTGAAAAAAAAGTACTATTATAATCCAGAATAGAGATGAAATTTTTCAGACTTATATGGGTACATCATTGTTTGTGTTAATTTACCAATGCCACAATTTAGACTCTCGTGAAACATAGATGCTGAAGATGACACTAACGTAATTAGGTGGTAATGAGACTATAATCAGGATCTAATGTGCATAAGCTGCTGCAAATACTTATCTAAAATGAAAGAAGTTGGGTCTCTGTGAGTGTGCTTGTGTTCAGTTAGCAACAGATGGAGACCATTCAGCCCCTTGACCATGTTCTATCCATCAATTAGCTCCTCGCTGATCCTTTCCCACTTTTGTTTTCTGATATTGGATAACCTTGTGTAATGTAAATCCAGCACTCAGTCTTAGAAGCTCTGATGCATTCCCGACGCAAGGTCTTGACCTGAAACATTGACTATTCCTTTCCCCCCACAGATGCTGCATGACTCGCTAGGTTGCTCCAGATTCTGGCATCTGCATTCTTGTTTGTCTCCTTCTTTGAAGATCTAACTGTCTAATAGCATTCCCGGGCTGATGGGAGAGAGAATTCCAAACTACAGAGCAAATGCAGAGCTAGTAGAACTGCTGCCACATAGCTCCAGTGTCAATCCTGACCTCCAGTGCTGTCTGTGTGGAATTTGCATGTTCTCCCTGCGAATGGGTATAGAAACTCATCCTTCAATAGAGGCACTAAAGATTGCAGGTGCTAGAATGTGGAGCAAAAAACAAACTGCAGGAGGAACTCAGGAGATCAGGCACTATCTGTGGAAGTAGCAGGATTGTTGATGTTTAGCGGTTAGCATAATGCTCTTACAGCGCCATCAACCCGGGTTCAATTCCTTAAGAAATTTGTACGTTCAAGTCAGTAAGGAGTTTGCATGTTCTCCCCGTGTCTGTGTGGGTTTCCTCCGGGTGCTCTGGTTTCCTCCCACATTCCAAAGATGCACAGGTTGGGAAGTTGTGGGCACGATATGTTGGCGCGGGAAGCGTGGCGACACTTGTGGGCTTCCCCCAGAAGAATCTACACAAAGGATGCATTTCACCGTGTGTTTCAATGTACATGTGACTAACAAAGATATTTCATCTTATCCTTCTGCCTCCACAGATGCTGCCTGACCCCAGAGTTCCTCTAGCAGTTTGTTTCTCGCTTCATCCTTCAACAGATATGCCAAACAACTGCTACTTGCATTATTCTCCATTCCCAAAGTTCAGTTCTACTGAATTCAAACACTACCAACTAATGATCTTAAAACCTCCCTCGGTGAATTGAGCCACGATTACTTTTACATCATTTTCAGAAGTGAGTATCACTGGCACATTGGACTGCAACATCCATCCCACCCTGAGTTCCTCAGCCAATATGTTTTGAACTCGTGGCTTCCCACAATATGCTATTAGCCTGCTTATATTACTGACAGGCTAACCTAACCATATCTTTACTTTTACTTTGCACAGAGGGGAGATGCTGTGAAATTAACCAGTGAGGTGACAGCAGACGTCACTGGAAGTAGTTGTCACCATCCAAGATACTATCCCGTGTCATCATCCATCAAAACAACATTAGAAGCATTCCAGGCTGAGTGTTTGAAGTTTTCCCACCCAGCTCTGCACAGATTTGCAGGGTGATTCTGCTAGGGCAGCTAAGTGGTACAGCTAATGGATCTGCTGCCTCACAGCTCCAGTAGCCTGAGTTCAATCCTGACCTCTGGTGCTGTCTGTGTGGAGTTTACATGTTCTCCCTGTGACTGGGTAGGTTTTCCCTGCACAACACACAAAAAGCTGGAGGAACTCAACGGGTCAGGCAGCTGTGGAGGGAAATGGACAGTCAACATTTCAGGTCGAGACCCATGAAGGGTCTCAACCCAAAACATCGATTGTCCATTTCCCTCCATAGATGCTGCCTGACCCATAGAGTTCCTCCAGCTTATTGTGTGCTGCTCCAGATTCCAGCATCTGCAGTCTCTTGTGTCTTGGGTTTCCCCTGTGGTCTAGTTTTCTCCCATATCCCAAGGACATGGTACATTAATTGGCCCTTGTAAATCACTCTTAGTGAGGGAGAATGGCAGCAGAATCAGGGTGAAGTTGATGCGCATGTGAAAGAGAAAAGTTTGCAGGGAAATAGATCAGGAAATGGGACCAATGGATGTGCTCTGAGAGTCAGCAGAGACTTGATGGGCCGAAAAGTCTCCTGTGTCATAAGAAAAATGGGAAATACATTCTCAGGCAAAGAGGGAAAAGTTCCAGCATCAAACTAATGGTCCCAAACAGCACAGGTCAGTCCAACATAGTAAAAGCCTTTTCATAAGATGCATTGGATGGTCTACATAGAAAAGAAAACTGTGTATTAATGTAGAATCATCCACATCCTCAAGTGCTTCACATGAACGAACTATACTTACGTATATTCACTTTGTAATGTAAGGAATGTGACTGGAATGAGTTTGGGAATATATGCCATACAGCCTAGTTATTTCCCTTCACAACATAGCAGGGACTTTGACTGATCAAACTGATAATGAATAATTTAAAATCACTTTCATTATGTGTAATTAAATGGTGATATTTGTTCAATATCAAACTGAATATAATATCAGATTAATATAGTTATTTAATCAGCTTACTTTACCAGTTAGTTAATCAGTAGGGCAATTTGTTCATAATTTTACTAACTCTTTATCAGTGATAAAGTTGCAACTAAAAGCCATTATCAATAAGGAAATTGGAAAGTAAATTTTATTAATAGGTCAACCTCAAACCTTGTAGTATCTTTCCTAATACAAACAATTCCCAATTTGTTTATGCTCCTGAGACAGAATAGAAGGGAATGCAGATCAATCTTTCAGTGAGATTAGTGCAATACCAGGACATTTATTTATGAGACTAACTTGTTGTAATCCATAGATGGTATTTCCTCAGCAGTACAAGAACTATTAATCGGGAATGTCTCCATTTATAATTTCAGTCTTGAAAACAGATATCTATCCTCTGTCCCCTTAACTTAGCGTTCAAGGTCATTGAGAGAATTTAAATCAAAGAAACTACAGTTTACAAATGTCCTAGTGATCCTAGATTTTATAATTTGGGATAAACTACACAAAAATACAAAGTTATTATAAACCAAAAATATGTTTAGTTAGATTGACATCCATTAACTTACTATCAAGAGTACATGTGGGGGGTTGTTCAACATTCTTTTTATTATTGTTTCAAGGAATGGGCATTGCTCGCAAGGCTGATATCTATTGGAGCAACACACAAAAATTTGGAAGAACTCAGCGGGTCAGGCAGCATCTGTGGAGGGAAATGGACAGTCGATGCTTCAGGTCAAGTCTCCGAAACATTGACTGTCCATTTCCCTCCATAGATGCTGCCTGACCCACCGAATTCCTCCAGCTTTTTGTATGTTGCTCCAGATTCCAGCATCTGCAGTCTTTTGTGTCTCGATATCTATTAAACATTGCCAGTCACACTCTGAGAAAGAGGCGGCAAGCTGCCTTCTGCTGTGCAGCAGTTTTATGCAAATGTGCAGCTTGTTAGGCCCACGTTAGAGAGCACCTAAGAATCAACTGAGTTAGCATGGGATGTGTGTCACATTATAAGCCAGGAGAGAAGCACCCCTTCCCTTAGGGACACTAATAAATGAGTTGAATTTCAGTAGAATCTGACACATTTATTGATAGCGGTTTCCCATTTCCAGAATTTTTAGAAACTGAATTCAAATTCTCAAACTGGCAGCTTGCATTCTTTAGATTATTGGTCATGACCTGTGGATAATGAGTCCAGCAAAATAACTACTCGTACCATACCCTATTAGGAAGCCAATAATGAGGCTAGGTAGGAAAGAAAATTGTTGGGCAAAAGAGGACAATTGTAAAAATGTTTCCCCAATTAATAATTTGTCAATGATTCTTCAAAGTATACTTTGTGGGACTGAAGTTGAGGCTGCTGTTGTGAGATGCCAGTATAGTGCCACCTGCTGGAGTAGATAGTTAACAAAACACCACCAGCATTGCTTGGATAGAAAGGATGGGCAATAGATCCAACCAGTACCAAAATCGTTTATAACTCTCAGAAGGGAAGTCATGCTCACAACCATTGTGTTCTTTTCAGCTGTTGACCAGGATTAAGTAAATGGAGGCAAGTGAGCCAAGTCCACAGCATCAGCATTGCATTTAACAGCCTTACTGTAATTCTTTCCTTCATGCTGAAGGCAGGCATCCAATGCATTGCAGCTGAGGAAATCTGGAAAGCTGGAATGATTAGTTTTGGAGACTGTGACCTGGAGTGAGTGGGAGAACATATGCTCAAGGTGCCTTCAGTTG
The DNA here is from genome assembly GCF_009764475.1 of Pristis pectinata. NCBI lineage: Eukaryota > Metazoa > Chordata > Chondrichthyes > Rhinopristiformes > Pristidae > Pristis > Pristis pectinata. The sequence goes on from NC_067422.1 coordinate 32,146,022, forward strand.
TACCTTTAGGAACCGAGCATATCATGTGCTATGACTTTAGATACCAGGCACGACTATTCATTCAGAACTGACTGCTTTCAACAAAGGATGCTTGTTGGTAACTCTATCTCTTATTATTTGCCTTAGGAAGCAGTAATACAAAAGAGGCCATGGATGTTACATTTTTTTTTATTATTTTGTATTTATTTTTTAATTTTAATTTATTTTATTTTAAAAGTTATTTTACATTGGCAATAAGTTTGGAGTGATGCTGCATGAGGGAATAGCAGTGATGCAGTTGAAGTAAATGGAGAACAAGGATTTCTCAGCACAGTAGTGATGTGCTGACCAAATCACAAACTGCTCGAAGAACTCAGAAGGTCAAGTAGCATCTGTGGAGGAAAGGAGATGGTCAACATTTCAGGTTGAGACCCTGCATCAGGACTGAGAGTGTAGAGGGGAGATAGCCATTGTATGGCAGTGAGAGGGAGGGGTTAGACAGAGGCTGGTAGCTGATTGGTGGAAATCAGATGAGGGGCAGATGATGGGCAGATGGAGTTAGGTAGGGAGGGGGGGAAGGGAGTATTGAGACAGAAGCGGGTAGGTGATAGATAGAACCAGAGAAGGGATGGATGAAGGGTAGAAGGGACCCATCACCATCAGTGACATGGTGAGCTTGAGAGCTGTGAGCAAGCACAAATATCTTCCTTGCAAATGCAATGAATGGAAATGTCCTGAGAACAAATGATTCTGCTTGGATACAAGGTCAGTTCACAGATTGATCAGCATCTGCGACCAGTTCGAGTTGGCATCGGGGGCCAGAGCTAACCACAGGAAGAGCGAGGCCACACTCTTCAGGAACTAGCCCAACTGATCCAATATCCCCTTCACCGTCAGGTCTGACTACCTGAAGGTGCTGGGGATCTGGTTAGGAGGGGCTGAGGTGTGGAACAAGAATTGGCTGGAGCTGAAGGTAAAATGAAAATTGGGTCTGTGGAAATGGTGTTCTCTGTCAATAACTGGGAAGAACTTGGTCATCAGGTGCAATGTGCTCTCAGGGCTGCTGTACTTGGTGCAGGTGTGGCCTGTTCTTTGCTCTTCTGCTTCGGCAGTCACCTGAGACGTCTTCCAGTTAATCTGGGGGTCTGAGATGGAGCGAGTCCGACGGCTCAAGCTGCACAAGTCCCCTGAGAATGGGGGCAAAAGTGTACACAATGTTGCCCTCATCCTGATAACCACCTTTGTATGTGGCTGTATCAGTCGGTGTGTGGACCCCAAATACGTGGGCATCAAGTGTCACTATGTGCTGAGGTTCCACCTATCCCTGGTGCTATGGAAAATAGGCCTGGCCCCTCTACTGTGCAACGCCCCAATCAGTTGGACATTGCCACACTGTCTTTTGTGGAAGAGTTCTTCCAAGTAAACACCTTTGACTACAAGTCCATCAGACAGTGGTCAACGCAGAATGTACTGCAGACACATGGGACAGGGACACTATGGATTCTGTGGGTTTGTTCCAGGAGCAAATGGTCCAACCCATATGGCAGAACGCCTCATCATCAGATCTGACCAACAAGCACCAAGACCTCGCTTGGCTGGCGGTGAGAGGTGCTCTCCCAGGCAGAGTTTTCCTCTACACACGACATATCACCCCTAATGTTCGCTACCCTCGGGACAGCTGCAGTGGGGAAGAAATGGTCACCCACCTCTTTGCAAACTGTGGATTTGCTAAGAGGGTGTGGAGAAGGACGCAAGGGTCAGTGTCCTGGTTCATCCCCAGCAGCTGCGTGACAGAGGACTCTCTGATCTATGGGCTGTTCCCAGGGATACACACTGAGCCAGACATCAAGTGCTGCTGGAAGGTCATCAACTCAGTGAAGGACACTCTTTAGTCTGCCGAAAACTTGTTGGTCTTCCAGCACAGCGAGATGTCCGTAAGGGAATACTACAGACTGGCACAATCCAGGCTGCGGGAGTATGTGCTGAAGGATGCACTGAAGCATGCCACATGACCTTGATACATAGTCATACCAGCCACTGCTGTTTAATTGAAAGTTTATTGCCTTCAGTAAAGGATGCTCTGTTGATACCTGTGCATTGGTTTGTAAGCAGCAACATGAAAGCCTACAGACGTGGCATGAATCTATGTTGCAAAAGTATAAGTTTTTGTTGCAGGTTCACTCCTCCAGCTTCTGGAACAAGCAAAACTTGGCATGAACCCTGCTGTGGTCAGGAGGGTAATGAGTCTGCACTCACATTGTACATTAAATGTTTTGTTTATCAGCTGCCAAGTGGCCAATTATGATGGGGAAATGTGGGGTGAGGTGAAATAAGTTCCAGATATAACCAAAAAGACTTATAACTTATCTTGGAAAGTTGAGTATCTATCACATTGGGGTACATGCAATGATATGCTGTATACTTGCTGTATTAATCTGTTTGGAGAATAGAACATGAGATTTACCAGAGGAAAGAGATACCAGAAAGAAAAGATAGAAATAAATATTAAATATGTTGAACCAACTGATACTTAAAATGTGTCTGGGACACCAAACGTTTGAATTAGTGACCCAATAATTACACAAATCAAACACTGAAGTAAACTTCAGTTAGCAGCTGAGATGAATGGAATGTTGGTGAGGTGAATCTGAGAGGATATTGGTGAACTGACTGGGGTAGATGTCAAATACAAACAGAAAATGATGGAAATACTCAATAAGTCAGGCAGCAAAATACAAACTTCTGGAGGAACTCAGCGGGTCAGGCAGCATCTATGGAGGAAAATGGACAGTCAACATCTCGGGTTGAAGCCCTTCATCTTCTCGACCTGAAACGTCGACTGTCCATTTCCCTCCACAGATGCTGCCTGACCCGCTGAGTTCCTCCAGCAGTTTGTATTTTGCTCCAGATTCCAGCACCTGCAGTCTCTTGTGCCTCCGGATCAGGCCATGTCTGCAGTGGAAGAAGCGGAATTAACTGTTCAGAGCAACCCTTGTTCGTCAACATATTCCCTGACAAGTGGTGTGAATGTAGAAGCTGTGGATGAGAATGGACACAAAGAGCAAGTCAGAGAGAACAGACACAACAGCACTTGCTCTATGGGGTCACCTTGTGAGTCTATGGATTGAAAGGCAAAGGCAATACAAGGCATTTTGATACTTAAACATAACAAAGAGTTAAAGTGGCTGCGCAGTACCGAACAATTTTATATGCAGTAGAGCATTCTGAAGGGGAAATTCTGAAAGAAGGCATATGGTGTATTGTCCTTCATCAATCAGGGAATTGAATTTAGGAGCCAAGAGGTATTGTCGCAGCTATATAGGACCCTGGTCAGACCCCACTTGGAGTACTGTGCTCAGTTCTGGTCTCCTCACTACAGGAAGGATGTGGAAGCCATAGAAAGAGTGCAGAGGAGATTTACAAGGATGCTGCCTGGAATGCAAAGCATGCCTTATGAAAGCAGGTTGAGGGAACTCGGCCTTTTATCCTTGGAGCGACGAAGGATTGAGGGGAGACCTGATAGAGGTGTATAAGATGATGAGAGACATTGATCAAGTAGATAGTCAGAGGCTTTTCCCCAGGGCTGAAATGGTCGCCACAAGAGGATACAGTTATAAGGTGCTGGGGAGTAGGTATAGAGGAGATGTCAGGGGTAAGTTTTTTACCTAGAGGGTGGTGAGTGCGTGGAATGGGCTGCCGGCAACGGTGGTGGAGGTGGATACGGTAGGGCCTTTTAAGAAACTTTTGGATAGGTACATGGAGCTGAGAAAAATAGAGGGCTATAGGTAAGCCTAGTAATTTCTAGGGTAGGGACATGTTCGGCACAGCTTTGTGGGCCGAAGGGCCTGAATTGTGCTGTAGGTTTTCTATGTTTCTATGACAAGGAATGGTGAAACCAAGCCAGAGGGAGAGTTCTGGCATCACACAAACTGCAAAAGGAATGTTAAAGTGAACGGGTCAATGATGCAGTGAAAGAAAACACACATCATTAATATGTATCTCAAGCAGATTTACACGTTATTTAAATTCCAAGATTATTTAATGACGTGATTCTCTCTGATTTACAATTTTGGCTCAAAGTAAAACTACTTAGAAACCATTTCCATAATTTAGCGAAGTTTTGCAAGTCAATAATATATTACCCCCCAAATCGTGCATTGAGATAGTATGATTTCGGCTATCAGAAGGGGTTGCATTATTCCACCCAGCCATTGCTCAGCTGACCACATACTTACCTGTAAGGTAGCAGGTCATGGGTTAATTCCCACTCCAGAGACTTAAGGATAGAAGTCTAGGCTGAGCTTTCAATGCAGGACTGAGGGAGGATGCAGGGACTGGAGGTGCAGAACAACATAACAGATGTTGTATTGAGATCCTGCCTGCCTTTTGTAAAGGACCACAGGTCACTGGACTAAAGGAATTGTTCTTGATGTCCTGGCCAAAATTAGTCCTTAAATCAGCATTCCTAACATTGTTCATCTGGCCATTTTCACATTGCTGTTTGTGGGAGTGTGAATGCATGATAAATTGGCTTCTGCAGTTCCCACATTATAATATTAATAGCATTTCAAAAATACTTTGAAAAGTACAAACTGCAGATACAGTAAATTTGAAATAATAACATTAAATTCTGGGGATGCTGAGCAGACCAGGCAGGATGGAGAGAGAAACAGAGTTGTTGTTTCAGGTCACTGATCTTTCATCAGAACTGGAGAAGTGAAAACTAGTGTGTTTTAATTTACAGAAGGGGCTGGGGTGGAGAGAAAAAAGAGAATGTTTGTCATAGGATGGAGAACTTGATTGTCCAGGTGTCACAAATACTCTTTGTGCCATCGAGGAGAGGATGGTGAATGTATGTTAATCAGTGATCTGTCTAGAGAAGTATGAATAGGAGGAGATGAAGTTAGGACAGTTGAAAAAAAACAATACTGGAATTGTGAGATGCAACAAACAGCAGTTTCTGGAAATCTGAAATAAAAGAGAAATGCTCAGCAGATCAGGCAGAATCTATGGAGAGGTAAAACTGAGACACCATTCATAAGTGGATGAGCTCACATTAGCACTGACAGTTCTGATGCAAACAGGAGAGACTGGTTATACAAAATTATTGAATTCAACATTAATCCCAAAGACTGCAGTGTGCCTGAATGGAAGATGAGGAGTTTTTCCTCGCCCTCTCAGCTTCATAAAATATATTTATTTTCTCAGTTTTTGGTTCAAATAAAAGGCTATGGACCTGAAATATTGACTCGGTTTCCTTCTCCTCGATGCTGCCTGACCCATTGGGTGTCGTTAGCATTTTCTGTTTTTACTTCAAAAATACTTTACTGGTTATAAAGCACTTTGCAATTTAATGTGGTGCTGAAAGATACTGTCTAAATGGCCCAATAGACCTTACAGAATCCAAACACTAAGAACATCACACAAACATTATTCATAAACCTCCATGATTTCCCAAAGACAAAATCCTCCTGAATAAAATGTCACTAGAACCACACTTGATGATGTTACAGAAATCATATGTATCTGGTATTGGTCCAATAGATAATAGTCTTGTCTTGCATGTATTGGAGTAAATTAACTGATGAATGGATGACAATTATGTAGTTGTTGATTTTTTTTTATATCTTCCTGGAGATTGCTGGGAAGGTGACAAGTGAAATCTTTACCCAAACAATGCAATGGTTACTTCAAAAATACTTAGGGTTGTTGCTGTTGGCAGATGATCATAATAGCACAGTATAGGTGAAATCAAAGAGATGGCATTAACATAAAATGCAATGGCAATTGTTCCATCCATTCTTGTTGTCCATAGTTTTTTGCAATATGTATTTGAAAGCTCCTGTTTGAGAGTGACTATCCTCTTTTCAAAAGCGTCCACTTTACTAAAGAGCAATTTTTACATTCTTGTAGAGTGTGGTAACATCCGAGCAACAGGAGCCACATCAGATCACACAAATGTGATTCTGTGTGTACAATGACATAGAGGGTCTGTTTTAAGCACTTTGTCTTGGAATGTTGCCAATATCTCTTACCTCCATGGGGTCATTTGTTTGTCAAACTCAAACAACTACCTGCAACATTTACACAGCAGTAAATCCCACAGGAAATCAGTCTTACGGCACACAAACCCTGGCAGCATTGGCTATTGACCATCTGCCACATCAGATTTGATTGCTGAGACATTAGCCATTTATACAGAATACCTACTTGCCTCCTTGCTGCACAGAACAGAGAGGTAGGCTTCCACCTTTCATTTCAAAAACTGATCAGCAGAATCCTAACTTGGTTCAAACATTACTTCACGTACAAGTGCTAAACCCAGATAGTGCACTTCAGCTGAACTGCAAGTCCTATCAGTTTTTGTGGACATTGGAGGAGATACAAGCTCCATCAGTGTCCTCTCCCACCACTCCTCCTGCTCAAGAGCCTCACAAGATGTTACCCCTGCACCTCTCAGTACCTCTGTGGCTTAACTTCCTGTGGAGACACTGTGGTCAAAAGCTGCCTCTCTGGCCATTTCCAGAATCAAACCTATCTATTTGTTTCAGAATTTCTATAACATCTCTCAACAGCTGCATTATTTCAACACAGATAGTTACAGGCCAAATTCTCCACTAATTCCTTACAGATTATGCAAACTGAGTGCAATTAGATTGAAAAAAAGGGGTGCATTTATAGAACCTCCCACATGCTTAGGATGCCTTTAATCACTTTACGCCTCTTGAACTGCAGCAGTGATGCTGAAACTACATCAGTTACTTAGCACGCAGCATGATCGCCAAAACTGCAGTCAGATCACGACCAGATAAGCTATGTAGTTGGTTGAGAAACACCCCTTGACAAGGATACATGGTGACCCTTTCCTTCTCTGCCTTGGTGATTCAAGTGCTTGTCTAGATATTTTTAAATGATACAAGAGACTCTGCCTCCATCACCCTCCCAGGTAGTGCATTCTATATTCCAACTACCCTCCGAGTGAAAAAATTCTTTTTTATATCCCCCCTCAACTGTTTACTCCTTACCTTAGACCTACTGTATGCCCTCTGTTTATGGACACCTCTGCTATGAAGAAAAGTTTAATACCATCTACCCTATCTATGCCCCCCATAATTTCTGTACACCTCTATTAGGTCTCCCTCAGCTTTCTCTGCCCTAAGGAAAACAAATCCCAGTTTAACACAGAGTCCATCCCGGGTAACATTTTGGTTAATCTCCTCAGCACTCACTTCAGAGCAATCACATCCTTTCTAGACTGTGGTGATTACAACTGTACACAATATTCCAGATGTGGCCTCACCAATGTTCATTTTCTGTATTCTTCAGTCTAGTGGCTAGTTCACAGCCCATAGGAAGTAGTGGTCAGGACATAGGAAAAAGTGGATTACTCCTTGAACATGAACGTAGGGTCATAGCCATTCGCCCTTGACCAGACGTTCCTCTCCAACTGCAGGTTTGCTGAAACCAGGTTTGCTATCATTTGAACATAGTATCTAATGTTCCATTATTCTGGCCAGGAAATGGTCCTCCAAACACAGAAAGTTCAACACCCCTGTTCTAAATGGGAGAGGCTATATGTGCATGAATCCATTGAATCCAATCACCCTAAGGGACAGGTGTCAGTTGAGTTTTATAGTGTATTTTTAACTGATCGAGTAAATCGAAATAAAAAAAAGAAAAAGACTATATTATCTAAATGGCAAGAGGTTGGAGAGCTCTGAGATGTAGAAGAACTGAGTTTCCTGGTGCATGATTCACAAAAGGCTAACATTCAGGTACAGCAAGTGATGAGAAGATGTAACAGAATGCCAGTAGCTATTATGAGGAGAAATGAATACAAAAGTAAGGAAGTTATGTTTCATTTATACAGGACATTAGTGAGATCCCTAGAGTACAGCGTACAATGTTGGGTCTTATCTAGAAAAGAACATTAATGTGTTGGAAACAGTTCAGACAAAGTTTATTATGCAAATACCTAAAATTAGTAGCGTGTCTTATGAGGAAAGGTTGGACAGGACAGGCTTGTATCTGCTGTGGTATGGAAGAGTGAGAGGGGACTTGATTGGAACATATAAGAATGTGGGGATTCTTGACAGGATGAATGTGGCTTTGCATTTGTATCACTCATCTCATCTCCTCAGGACATGCCAAACTCCCCTGTAGTTAATGAATTACGTGTGAGGCACAATCTCCTTTGTTGCATGAGCAAAAGTGCCAGCCAGTTAATTGAGACGAATGACTGTTTAAGAGAGATTTATTTTGGTGTTTATTGGCCAATGCATAAAAAAATCTTATCCTGTTTTACATTACTGTGGAATCATTAACACATCTGAATGAATGGAACACAACAGACTTATTGGCTCATCTGGAAACTGGCATTTCTGACAACTGATTCTACACAGAAAATGTCAGCCTGCATTCAACGCTCAAGTCCTTGGAGTGAAGCTTGAATCCAAAACCTTCTGATACTAGAACATAACCACCACCCGAGCCAAACTGATATTTACTGTATAGCTTCCAAGTTACTTTACTATATAAAATAAATTTCAAATTACAAAACTGCATTTCGGCCTAAGGTGCATGGCATATTAAACAATCCATTCAGGTAACAAATAATTATTTTCTGCTTGCTGCAAAAAGTTATTCAAAGAAGGAGGTTTCAGCTCAGAAATTCAATTACTTAACATATTTTTATGTGCTACACAAATGAATTTTGTAAAATCAGATCTGGCAATCAGAACTTTCCAGTGTGCAAGATGCATCATGCAACCTTGAGTCCCACAACACTTTATGTGCGGCATGCACTTACACAGAGGCTACAGTGCACTCAGCGATGGCACCAGTTACCATGTAATTATCACCAATTATTCATCTCACTCCCCCTCTTACCTGTCTGTGGCTTTTTGCACTGTTACAATGAGGTCCAATGCAAGCTTGAGGAACAACACCTCATTTTCTGTTACAGACTTCTGTACTCAATGTTGAATTCTCCAACTTTAGGTAACTCACTCTTTCTGTCTGCATCAGCACTGGCCATTTCTGCCAGTTATCCACTTGTTTTTTTTTTCCTTTTCTCTCTCTATTTGTACAGTCTGATCTGCGAGGCATTCCCCACAGTTCTGCTGTCAGTTACACATAACACAGTGGAGAAAACATGATTAGGGTCTACTGCTTCATTAACTGTTTTGACCTGGTCTTGCCCCATCAGAGATATTTCCAGAAGATGTTCAATAAGGTGCCACATAAAAGACTTATCCATGAGATAAGGATGCATGGAGTTGGGGGTAATATATTAGCATGGACAGAGGATCGGTTAACCAATAGAAGGCAGAGAGGTGGGATAAATGGGTGTTTTTCTGGTTGGCAATCAGTGGTGAGTGGGATGCCGCAGGGGTCAGTACTGGGCCTGCAACTGTTCATGATATACATTAACGATTTGGAAGAGGGGACAGTGTGTAGCGTATCTAAGTTTGCTGATGACACTAAATTGAGTGGAAAAGCAAATTGTGCAGAGGATGCGGAGAGTCTGCAGAGAGATGTAGACAGATTAAGTGAGTGGGCAAGGGTCTGGCAGATGGAGTACAATGTTGATAAATGTGAGATCATCCATTTTGGAAGGAAAATAGAAGATCATATTATTATTTAAATGGTGAAAGTTTGCAGCATGCTGTTCTGCAGAGGGACTTGGGAGTGCTTGTGCATGAATCGCAAAAGGTTGGTTTACAGGTGTAACATGCCACCAAGAAGGCAAATGGAATGTTGGCCTTCATTGCTAGAGGGATTGAATTTAAGAGTAGGGAGGTTATGCTGCAACTGTACAGGGTACTGGTGAGGCCGCACCTGGAGTACTGCGTGCAGTTCTGGTCTCTTTACTTGAGGAAGGTTATACTGCCTTTGGAGGCGGTGCAGAGGAGGTTCACCAGGTTGATTCCGGAGATGAGGGGGTTAGCCTATGAGGAGAGGTTGAGTCACCTGGGACTATACTCACTGGAATTTAGAAGAATGAGAGGGGATCTTATTGAAACATATAAAATGATGAAAGGGATAGATAAGACAGAGGCAGGAAGGTTGTTTCCACTGGTAGGTGAGACTAGAACAAGGGGACATAGCTTCAAGATTCAGGGGAATAGATTTAGGATAGAGATGAAGAGAAATTGCTCTTCTCAGAGAGTAGTGAATCTGTGGCATTCTCTGCCCAGGGAAGCAGTGGAGGCTGCCTCATTAAATATACTTAAGACGTGGTTGGATAGATTTTTGCATAGTGGGGGAATTAAGGGTTATGGGGAAAAGGCAGGTAGGTGAATCTGAGTCCATGACCAGATCAACCATGGTCTTATTGAATGGCGGAGTAGGCTCGACGGGCCAGATGGCCTATTCCTGCTCTGATTTCTTATATTCCCTTTGTTCTATCAATTTATCCTCTCTGCCTTCTATGCAATTTTTAAAAATATCTCTTTTTCACAGTTTTAATGAAGGGTCTTGGACCTGCAACATTACCTGTTTTCCTTTCCATAAATTCTGCCTGACCCGCTGAATATTCCTAGCACTTTCTGTCTTTTTTTCAGGTTTCCGGCATCTGAACTTTTGTTTGATTTTCAGCAATGTAATATGTGTTTGGCATTGTTGCTACAATGTTGGAATGTAAATAGACAACTACGAATCAGCATGAATTTTCTTCATCAAAAAAGCTGGCCTGAATGGAATAAAGACCAGCTCAAGCTCTAAGAACATATCTTCTCAGTGGAGTTTCACTACAGGAGACTACAGTTTTGCCTTCTTTGTTCTTTGCATGGGGTCCTGAATATTTTGATCCTCATTTCAGGAATCCTTTTCCATTGCTGTGGAGGAGTGGGATTCCTGCTCCAATACTTGTCTTGCCAAGTTTACCAGAAGCCACTCCATTACATCCAACGGTGACTCCTGTTGTCAACACTACTTATGAGCTCTAGTCATTGTTTAAGGAATGTGCAGGGAGAAAGTGCATGTGAGAGAGAGAGAGAGAGGGAGAGAAAGAGAGAGAGAAAGAGAAAGGAGAGAAAGAAATAAAAAAGAGAAAGGGAGAGGGAAGGGAGAGAGGGAAAGAGAAAAAGGTGAAAAAGAGAGCTGAAGGAAGAGAGAGAAAAGCAGAGAGAGAAAGACAGAGAGAGAAAGAGATTATGCAAGAGAAAGAGAGAGTAAAAGGCAGAGAGAGATAAAGAAAAAGAGAGAGAGATAAAGAGACAAGAGGGAAGGAAGGAAAGCAGGTTAATTGCATGAAGGTTAATTAGCTCACCACGTTCCCATTGACAGCAATGAAATGAATGATTAGATAATTTGCTATATGTAATGCTGGTTGAGTGACAAACATTGGTCAGGAGATCTTCCTCTTTTACATCAAAATGGCTCATTAATTGATTGGAAAGATGGAAAGGCAGCACCTCTGACAACGAAGTATTGAAGTATGAGCTAGGAGCATATGATTAATCTCTTGGAGTTGGGTATGAAAACACAACTTTCTGACTCATTAATCTGAGCGAGTGGGCGAATACATGGGAGATAGAACTTAAGTTGGAATAATATGAGGCCATCCACTTTGATGTATAAAACAGAAGAGCAGAGTATTTTTAAATGGTGACAGATTAGGAGAAGTTGAGATTCAAAGGGACCTCAGTGTTCTTGTACACATTTCTCTGAATGCTAACATGCAATGGCAAAAAGCAATTAGGGAGGCAACTGTTGTGTTGGTCTTTTATGAGAGGAGGATTTAAGTACAGGAGTATAAAAGTTTGGAAGTCATGCTACAGCTGTATAAAACTTTGACTGGGCCACATTTGGAGTATTATGTGCAGTTCTGGCGGCTGTATTACAGGAAAGACGTGGAGGTTTTGGAGAGGGTGCAGAAGAGGTTCACCTGGATGTTGCCTGAATTAGAGAATATTAGCTATAAGGAGTCACTGGACAAACTTGGATTGTTTTCTCTGGAGTGTCGGAGGCTGAAAGGTGACCTGACAGAAGTTTATAAAATTATGAGAGGGTTCAGAATCTGATTTATTATCACGGCATAGATAAGGTAGAGAGAGTCTTTTTCCTATGGTGGAAATGTCAAATACTAGAGGGCATAGCTTTAAGGTGAAAGGGGAAAGTTTAAAGGAGATTTATGAGGCAAGTTTTTTTTACACAGAGAGTTGTAGGTGCTTGGAACATGCTGCCAGGGCAAGTGTTGGAAACGGATACGATAGCAATGATAGATACAGGAAGGGGCAGGGAATTGTGGGATGTAGCTTGTTTGCGGGCATATGTACAGTTTAAATTGGCATCGTGATCAGCACATATATCATGGGCTGAAGGGCCTGTTTCTGTGTTGTACTGTTCTTTATTCCCTGTTCTGAAAATGTCTTATTGCAACTTTATAGGCACTGGGTGTGACCTGGGGCATTCTAAACTGTTTTGGTCTCCTTACCAAAGGATGGATAGACTTTCCGATGGCGCCAGAACGTGGCGACTCATTGCAAGCTGCTCTCTACAGATCTACTCATTATCTTTCCTATAATCGTTCTACACTTTAAAATTTAAGTTCTATATCTCTTACTATTGTTTTACCTGTATTACCTCAATGCACTCTTTGCTAGCTGAATGTATCTGCACTGTGTAATGAATTGACCTGTGGTTTTTCATGGTACCTCAGTACAAGTGACAATAATAAACTAATACCAATACCATGGAGAGCAATGAACTTTCACCAGAATAGCTCCAGGGATGGCAGGTTGGCTGTATAGGAGATTGTATAGACCACGCTTGTATCTCTGGAGTTTAGAAGAAGAATGAGAGGTGAGTTTGTTGAAACTTACAACATTTTTAAAGGACTAGAACCAAGTATCAGAATAAAGGGCAGGCCATTTACTCTACCTGTCAGCTACACACAAAGGGCAATTAACAGTGGCTAATTAACTGACCAACATACAATCTTTGGTATGTGGGAGGAAACTGGAGCACCCAGGAAAACCCATGCAGTCACAGGGAGAATGTGCAAACTCCACACAGACAGCACCCAAGGTCAGGTTTGAACCTGGATCTCTGGTGTTGTGGGCCAGCGGCTCTACTAGCTGTGCCACAGTGCTGCCCGTGGTCTTTGAGAGAGCTTCTTCTATTTCCCTTCCTGCTGGAGAGAGCAGAGTCCTACTTTCTGTGGAGGTATTGTGGGCTCTGGTCAGTACTTCTGTGTCCACAAGTGTCAATGAGGCAACATGACACTGCCAGATTGCCAGCATTGTCTGCAGCCTCAATAACAGTGGCTCTAGATAAATCACTGCAAACAAGCACAACATTAATACATTCAAGGGACATTTTACAAGTGGCCTTGTCTACTGATCATGACAGGGTTGAACCTGTTAAAAAGAAATCCGGCAGCAGATTGATGGGCGAAGTTGCTTCAGCTCTCTCATCAATCAATACAGCCTGCACATCCAAACAATCAGCAATCAAATCTGTACATGACACTTACTGTGCCCTGCAGTCTCCTATCAATTCTCTTCCATTGCTGGTTATGGGAAAGTAACTAAATACAAGTTGTGGTTGGTCTACCTAAGTTGGTACACTCATCCATCAAAAAGGTCCATAGGAAATGTGTCACGACAAAGATTGTTGGAAAAGATTACTTCACAGAAGAAAATATGACAAGAATGTCCTAATGTGAAAGATAGTTTTCTCCCACGTATTTTGTTAATTCTACAAGGCATTGAAGTTGTCCATTTGGACAGCAATAATCAGTATTCAATGCATGATTTATGCTGGCTGAGAGACACACAGCAACCTGACAACAGTTAAGCAAATGCTTTAGTTCCTTGATGTGAACTTGATCCCCATCAATGATAGTAGGCAGTAGCTCCAATAACTCTTTCCAACAAGTGTAGGCCAATAGTCAGGCTGTAGCCAGACATTGAAATTTACGTTCAGGTTTGGCCATTTGATGATCAGTCATATGACAAAAAATGAGACTGAACATGCCTATCACAAGCCTACCATGAGCCGTTTATGCTTACTCCCTTGTAACTGGACAGGCAAGAGAAGTTGTCTCCAGAGATTTTACCAGAATATAAGGCTAGTGCAAGCCCTGTTGTCCAGCAAAAGGAGCTGGAATTGAAACAACGAAAACACAAAATGCTTGGCTATTTAACGCAGAGTCTCAACAATCAATGTATTTTGATCTGTTTTTGCCCAGTGTTTACATGCCACTATTCTTAGAACATAGAACAGTACGGCACAGAACCAGCTCTTTCGGGCCACCATGGTCTGTATCCCTCTATTCTCTGTCCCTTCACGTGTCTGTTTAAGTACCTCCCAACTGTTGTTATCACATCTGCTTTCACACCTCCCCCGGCAACATGTTCCAGGTACCTACCACTCTGCGTAAAAAACTTACCTCACTAATCTCCTTTAAACTTTCCTCCTTTCACCTTAAACCCACATTCTCTAATATTTGACATTCTGCCCTGGATAAAAGACTGACTATCTACTCTCTCTATGCCTCTCATAATGTTTCTATCAGGTTGTCCCCTCAGTCTCCAACGCCCCAGAGAAAACAATGCAAGTTTGTCCATCCTCTCCTTATAGCCAATACACTCTAATCCAGGCAACATCCTGATGAACCTCTTCTGCATCCTTTCCAAAACCTCCACATCTTTCCTGTAATGCAGTGACCAGAACTGCACACAGTACATGTCTAATGTGATCCAACAAATGCTTTATACAGCTGCAACATACCTTGCTAATTTTTATAATGTTCCACCGATGAAGGCAAGCATACAGTACCCCTTCTTTACCTCCCTATCCACTGTGTTGCCACTTTCAGGGAGCTATGCACTTGCACCCCAAGATCTCTCTGTACATCAATGCTCCTAAGTGTCCTGCCATTTTTGAGTTAATTCTAGGCTCGCGTAGCATGTAGATAGCTTGATATTATGCAGTTCTTGTTTATTTTATTTGACAAATGATAACTCTGTTGAAATCCAAAGGACAATCATACCAGTTGTCCCTTCAGCTGAAAAAAAAATCATGTTATGTTCCATCTGTGCCC
The DNA here is from genome assembly GCF_009764475.1 of Pristis pectinata. Classification (NCBI taxonomy): domain Eukaryota; kingdom Metazoa; phylum Chordata; class Chondrichthyes; order Rhinopristiformes; family Pristidae; genus Pristis; species Pristis pectinata. Next base: position 32,161,053 of record NC_067422.1, read on the forward strand.
AGCATGGGTTTACAACAGTCTGTAACTCGTAAGGCCATGAGGAGACAAATCACGTCCAAGATTATTCACTCACAAGTGACATAAAATTTAAACCATAACATCCCCTGCTGCTGCTCTCATCTACAATACATCCCATCTGATCCCAATGCTTCATACGTCTTCAAGTAATTCAGTCTATTTCCTTGCTAATGGATATTTCACCCAGAAAATATGATGGATCCCATCTTTAGAGTTTTATTTGGTGACCACTTAAATCTTTGATTGGCAAGTCAGCTGAGAACAAGTGTGGATGATTGGCATTCCCTTAGGAGTCGCTGAATGATCTGTCCTTGACCTCCTCTTCCGCACACTGCTACCTTAGTAACATCATCCACTAACGTGGATTCAGTTTCACTTCCATGCTGACAGTGCTCTGCTCTCGACTCTGTGCCACTTCTCCTGACCTCTCGTTGCCTCTGTGCTTTCAAAGACGTGATCTGATATTTGGCCTTGGGTGAAGTTAAAGTTAAACACTTGACAATTCCAACGATGTTGTCTTTAGCTCCTGCTATGGAGCCCAGTACCCTGGCACTGATCCCAACCCTCAGCCATGGGAAGAAATGGATTGTACTCATCACGTGAACAAATGGATTGTAGGCTTGGTATTCTGATCAATCTCAAATCTCCGGGAGAATTTTAATTCCTTAATGTGTTGGGGGAAGGGGTAGCAAGAGGACTCTCTATAGTCAGGAGGCATGATTATTTTGATAGCTCATTTGTTATAGCAGCTTTATTTCAGCTTCTCTTTTGACTTATTTGGGTTTCCAAACCATTGAGTGTGGGAGTGATATTGATGCGCATCAGTTTTATCTTGGGTACTTGAAGGTACATTGTAAGTTTTACATCTGGTGAACTCTAGAGTTGCCTGGTCTCTACTGGAGGAGAGGAAACGAATAATGTGTACACCCATTGTGCTCCTAGATTTTCCGATATGTCGCTGCATATTTTGCTGGGCTGTGAATTAACCAGACACAATCTTCCCTTAAAAAAATCCATATTGAGTGCCCCTTATTAATCCATACCTTTCTAAATAAAGAATTAACTGCCCCTTCAAACTGATTGAAGTAACTTGCCACCACTGGCATTAAACTGACTGGCCTGTAAGGACTCGGTTTATCCCTTCTCCCTTTTTTTAAGCAACAGTACAATGTTAGCGGACCTCCAATCTGCTGCACCATTACTGTAGCCAGAACGAATGGTGAAGTTGCATAGTCAGAAGCTCTGCAGTTTCCTTCTTAGTGTTTTTTTTCAACATTCTGGGATATATTTCAACTTATTCCACTCTAAGTTCCATCTGGAAATAAAGGATTTGAAAACTATTCAATAATTATAAAATTAGTTCATTATTTATATTCAAGTTTTATAACAATGTATTTCCTTTTTTACCCATTATTTTATCTGGCACAAAAAGGGGTAAAAATAAAATTCGTAATTGTATACAGCAATCTTTGAAGCTGGAACTCAGAATATTATCTTTCACAGAGGGGAAAAAACCAAGGTCATAGAATTAAAACAATTGACGGAAGAATTAGAGGGGAGATGAGGAAAATATCTTCACTCAAAGGGTGGTAGGAGTTTGGAACTCACGCCTGAAAGGATTGTAGAGGCAGAAACCCAAGTTGTACTTAAACAGTAACTGGATATATACTAGAAGAGCCATGACCTGCAGGGCTATGACTCAAATGCTCAGAAGGTGGGAATGGGCTGGATACCTCTTCTTTGACCAGTACAGCCACATGGGCCGAATGGCCTCTTTCTGTGACATGAAACTTCATAGGCTCGGGGAAAGTTTATGTGGGAGTGTGCAGCAGCGGAAGTGTTGAAGACTGCAATTTTTGAAATGGGACCCCGGTGAGTCATGCATTAGAACAGCTCTAAGTGTAAAAATATGTCTCGATTTACAAAACAAAACATTCTCAGAGTTAATATATCAAATATTTTGATTAATTCCATAATGTAACACAAATACTTGTCCAAAAAATTGTGCGTTAACTATTCAATTAACTGCAATGAATTACACAAGATTGGCAGGTGAAAAATAAGATTCATATCAAACAGTATGTTCCACATTGAGCTCTCTGCTATTCCACATAGTTTAACCCTGTCACATTGCTTTCTATTCCCTTCTCTTTCTTCGGCTTACCCAGACTCCCTTTAAGTGCATTGCAACCATCCCTGAGTTCCAGAATCACAGGGTCTGGATAAAGAAGTTTACCACTGAGTTCTCTGTTTGATCATTGATGGCTTGGAGCTTTCCTCTTCCCATAATTAGAGACACTTATCAACAAATTGGATTGCACACATTTTAGGTGCACTGTATGAGTTTAATGCTAACCACCAAATTTGAATCCATCAACAAAACTGCAAAAGTTGGGATATCCTGTCTTTAAGAATGTATTAGCATGATATGGACACTTCAAGCAACAATGGAACTCGATCTGAAGTTTTCTCTGACATTGTGAGGGGGGAAATGGAGTGGGAGGACAGATATCATGGGAGTGGGCATGTGGGGCGGGGGGAGTTGAGGAGGGAGGTGGGAAATCATCAATGAGAAGATTTCGACAGTGCATGGGCCTCCTGAACAATGAAACTGACCAATCAAACCAGGAGATGAGTAGGCAGATTAGGCCAGGAGTGAGAGCTTTGATCAGGTCTGGTGGGGCAGTGGATGGGCTGAGGGTGTTATCGGACTGGGATGAGCCCTGGACTGCATCTTGCTGACATTTTTGTTGCAGTAAAATCCAGAAGAAATAACATGTGATGTATTAACAATAAAGACAATGTCCCAGTGATGCTCCTTTAAATTGTACAGTAATTACAAGTTTAATGTGCTGTACTCCTTGTTGAATTGTGTGCTCCCAACTGACAAGTTGCTGCGCTTTGTTCCGATTAAATAAAATGTGCTGTGTGCTTCAGTATGTGAACAAAATACAACAGGGAAATTACATTGATGTTTGGGTGGATTGAACCAAGAATTCCCCAGATCCATTTCCAATGGCTGAGATTTCACTGAGAATGAACACAAACACGAAAGCAAACATGCCCAAAATTACTATTCCATTTTAAAAATGGCCTCAAATGGACTTTCTCTAGGAAAATTCCTTGGCTGCTCAGTGGTTTTCAAACCCTTTTGCAACTGTAAAGACCTCTATGAATTCTTTCTGTCAAACTTCTCTCTTTGCTTTGCTCCTGAGGCTGGGTATCCTGCAACAAGTAACCCACCTTCTGACAAAGCCTTTCTAACATCTACGAGGTACATCAGAGTGTGCTGGAATATCCTCTGCTTGCCTGGATGAGTGCAACTTCAACAAATGCTTAACACCATTCAGGACAAAGCAGCTTGCTTGACTGCTACTCCATCAACCACTGCAAATGTTCATTCCCCCTGCCAATAGTGTACGGTGGCCACAGTGCAGAAAATATTCCATCGCACTCTGACTTGTGCCTTGTAGATGGTAGAAAGGCATTATCAGAAGGTGGGTTACTATTGCAGGATACCCAGCCGCATCAGCAAAGCAAAGAGAGAAGTTTGTGATTAAGGATGTTACAGTTACAAAAGCGTTTTATAACCACCAAGCAGCCAGAAATTAGATGAGAGAAAATCCATTTATGTCCATTTTTTTTAGAATGGAGAAAGACCATTTCACGATGACAACAGAAAACGAGTTATGTGGATACAAATTATGAGTATCATGTGAGAGTTTAAATACAAGTATAAACAATCATTCTTAGCCCCATGGACTCCTTCTTCAGTTTCATGATGCAAAATATATGATCTGACACATGCTGACAGCTATACAGTCAAAGTTTATTAGACTATTTAGTATGCTTTCCTTATTATGTACAGGCCATAGAAATACACATTACATGCCCATATAATTATTGAAATACTGCACCAGCTTGAAATGTTGACAATTATGAGAAGCAAATTCTAAGTGCTACAGCAAATGGACACAATAGTTGTACCCCTGAATTCTGGAATTGGTGTTGAACTTAAGTGAACAATATGATTGTTTTACTTCCTAAGGACTTGTATCTTTGTGTCTCTTAAAAATATTAAAGGTATGTTATTTACCAAATACTTACTGTAGATTTTACTACAGATTGCATGCTTACACAGATGTGGACACACTCATGACAGGCCTTTACCTTTGGCAGATCTTTCATCAAGTGATAAATGATTGCAGCACTCTGTGTTCTAAAGGTGCCAGTGCCTAAATAGGAGCTGAAAAGATTTAACACTGCTAATTGTGAAACATATGTTTTTCATGCACTTTGTGATTGAGTTAAAGCATATAATCAAAAAAGAATTATGATTGACAACTTTCTAGCGGGCATGGTGCTAAGATGACTTTGGAGTTTACACTTGTAGTAGCAGGCACAACTATGAATGGATGTTGGGAATGAAGCAGTGACCCAGTCAGCATGTGACACATGGTTGATGCCAGTGCAACTGCACTGCAGCAAGAAATCGCCATGAGAAAATAGTGTGTGTCTCAACAAGGAGAGATGGCCCCAACGTAGAGAAGTTGATCTGTTTGAATGATAGACTTTACCCACACCATTATTGGGGAAAGTTTTGCAGAAAGGTCCGTATCTGATGCACAGAAAGGACCAGGTTTTGCAAGTGAAGTCTGAAATCCTACCAGAACGACCAAAGACTGTTCTAAGCCCCAATACCTTAAACTGAAGATTTTAAGAAAATCATTTTATATATATATTCATGTTGGTATAATGTTTACATATGTTGTGAGAAAATGTAATCATTAATTGTAAGATTTTCTATATGCCAAAAGGATTGGATTAATAAATGAAATCACTAAACTAGGGTAGGAAACAAGAAGTGATCTTCAGGGGACTTAACATAAAGTATTAAAGAAAGCATAATTTCCAGAGCACTGCTCAGTCCAAACCTTGAGAAAAGAAAACATGGTTTAGATTATTGATTGCTGAATTTGAGACTAACACCAACAAATACTTCCTCACATGGACTGATCAATGCCTGGACCCTCAGGGTCATGGCAAAAATTCCAAGAATACTTTAATGAAGTCATTCATTGCAGGCATCATAGTAGTTTTCAGGATGGATGGGTTAAAGTGACATTAATGGCTTTTCCCAAGTGCAAGCATCCCATGATTTCTGCCCATAGTATATGTAAGTGTGCCTTTAAGAACTGAGTTACCATGTGGTATAACTTTTGACACATCACTGAAAAAATACTGCCATTAATTGAGTTTTCTACCCTCCATAAAAGATGCATGATGCTAGATCTATCTTTGCTTTTTTGCCTAAGCAACACTAATAACCTGCAGACAACATTGTCTTCCCGTCTCTGTGCAGCTCTTGTTGGATCAGGAAGAGGGAGGAGATCATTCCCTTCACCTACTGAGCCATCACTGAACTGTAAAATAATTTGTTTTATGCAAAACACTTCTTGGGATTTTAAAGATTACTTCATTCCACAGTATAAATTGGATGCCAATACCAATGCATGTAAAGTGAATTTTGTTGTCAGATTTGACTTTGATACCTGTCCCTGACTATCTGACTCGTTCTTTCAGTCCTTGTAGAACTGGCAGTTACAGTTCTTTCATTTCAGTAGTTGCAATCAGCCAGCAGAAAGAAAACAAGATGAGTAATAATTCTGTTTTTATTAATGTTTAAAAGTTCAGTGTATAATTAGACATGTTAAACTGAGTCACTGCAAAATAACAGATGGCACAGTTTGGCGCCAGATTGCTACAAAGCATAAACATTTGCTTTGCAACTTCAACAACGTTTTTTTCTGTTTTGGATCTGCAGCATGCCGATCATTTCAGTTAATCCATAAAAGGATTTTTCTCTTATCTGTAAAATATGTTAAAGGCAGTGCTATAAAATTTGGGTGAATTTGTACCACATGGTGAGCCACATCAGTATAAACATTTACACTTCACTTAGGGGAATTTCTCAGCCACAAATACAGCAAGGGTGCTTTACTGTCTGTTCTTCCAACATGTAAAAACTCAATGTAAAGTTGTTGCACTACTAAGGATTGTTTGGAACACTGATTTTTAGTACAGAGATTATTCGATTGTATGATGCAACACAGGAGGGGGAAATTTAGGCTCTGCACTGGTCGTTTTAACCTATCCATTTGGTCCCATTTGCTTTTGCTTTGCACGTTGCTCTTTTTTCCTCAAGCATTCATAAGGTTGCCTTTTGAAAGTTACTCTGGAAGGTGATGCACTGCCCCTTCAGGTAACCTGTTGTGCAAATGAAAAAATTCTTTCTCCATTTGACTTTTGATGATTTTGTCAATCATCTTCAATCTCTTTCCACTGGCTTCTGATCCTCCTGCCCTAGAAATATAGTTTCTCCTCCTTTACACTTCAATGATTCTGAGCATCTCTATCAGAGATCCTTTAAAGGAGACACAAAAGACTGCATATGCTTTAATCTGGAGCAACAGACAAGGTGCTGGAGGAACTCAGTGGGTCTGGCAGCATCTGTGGAGGGAAATGGACAGTCAGCGTTTCAGGCTGAGACCCTTCAGCTGGACTGAAAGAGTAAAGGGGAGATAGCCAGTATAAAAAGGTGAAGGGAAGTGGTATTAAATGCAGTCTGTTGGTATCCTGTATGTTGCTCAAGATCCTTTAAACCTGCTCATTAAGGAGATGAGGAGGCTTGTGGTGGAGTGGATTGAAGGACATGGTTGGTTATGGAGAGGATAAGGAGAACTTTTGGTGATTGAACAGTAGCTTCAGTTTGCTCAGAGTTATACAGCACAGAAAAAGACCCTTTAGTCCACTGAATTTGTGCTAACCATCAAGCATCCATTTTCATTTGCCCATCATCTCCCACCTCATCTAGTTCCACCCATCACCTACCAGCCCGTCTCACCCCTCTCCCCTTTATAACATCCATCTTCCCTCTACACTCCCAGTGTTGACGCAGGGTCTTGATCCAAAATGTCAACCATCCCTTTGCCTCCACAGATGCTGCTTGGTTTGTTTCCCCACCCCTCCCCACTAATCCCATTTTATTCTCCCCATATTCCCATCAAATCCCTGCAGATTATACCACTCACATACACACTAGGGACAATTTACAGTGGCCAATTAACCCACCAACCTACAATCTTGGGAATGTGGAAGGAAACCCAAGCATCCCGAGGAAACACACCTGGTCACAGGGAGAATATGCAAACCCTGCACAGACAGCACGGGGGAGGGGGGGGCGGGGTCAGGATTGAACCTGGCCAGGTAGCTGAAGTTGCAAGTCAGCAGCTCTACCATTTAGACAGACACACAAATGGAGGGATACAAACCTTGTGTAGGAAGGCACGATTAGTTTAGATTGACATCATGGTCAGTGTAGACATGATGGACCAAAGGGCCTGTTCCTATGTTGTTCTGTTCTATTGAACATTAACAGGGCAGTAGTTGGAACAATCACCAAGGAGAAACATCAAAAATTCCTGAAAAGAACAAAAACCTGAAGATACTGGAAGTCTGAAATAAACTAGAAACTGACCTGACAAGTTAATCCACTCACTCTCTCTATCCTCAGAACCTGCCTTGGGGAAGACAGATACATCAGACTCAGTAAAGGTCCAGTGTCCCTTAAATAATCCCATGCCAGAATTCAACTGCCGTCCATTGCAAGAGGCCCACACCTTATCCAGGCCTTATCTGTGCAGTCCAATTTTGCGCAAGTGATGCCAACTGAAGCATTGCTGTCAATCAGTGTCATTGTGCATACCAACAGCCTCCGTGCATGTGCAAGAAGCACCCAGAACAAACATCCAGGAGTACTATATTAACACAGTAACAGATTACATTTAACAGTGGGAATTTTGATGGAATTCCATCAGTTAGAGCATCACAATAGATGTTTACAGCTGTATACACACACACAAAAATAGGAGCAGGATTAGGTTAAATATCTCATTATTCAATATGATCATGGCCAATCCATCTCCAAATCTTATTCTTCTTCTGTGCTAGTTGCCCATAGCCTTCAATTTCCCAATCTTTCAGTGATCTAGCCTTCACAACCCTCCACAGTAGAGAACTCCAGAGATTCACCACCCTCAGCAATGAGAAATTCCTGCACATCTCTGCCTTAAAAGACCATTCCCTGAGTTTATAATTATCTCCTCCTTGTTCCAGACTCTTTCCATTTGTGGAACCACCTCAACATGCTTCCTTTAGATCTTATATGCTTCACTAAGATCACCCTTCATTCTTCTAAACTCCAAAGAGTACAAGTATTCAGAGATTGATTTTTTTTTGTCCACAATAAAGTAGCAACTGAACTGATTCCATTCTTTTTATCCCCTCCCTCCTCGTTAAAGTCCAACTGAATGTGTGAAGCACAAGCTTAATTGGCTTATTGATTCATAGTTGCCTGGGTGCTGCTGAGGCACAGTTGCATTTATTTATTTAATTGGTGCTTAGCTGGAAGATGTGATTGATTGACTTAATTAGAGGTTCGATGACTGCCACTGGGAAGGATAGATTTTATGGAGGCTGGATTTATTCATGCTATTAATTGCTGGTTGCCCCTCTGACACTGAAGGCCGATTACATTCCAGTCCCTGAAGAGGGATAAGATCCATTGAGACCAGATTTATGTAGATGCTTAATTAGCAGTTGACAAACTGACCCTAATTCCTTTGTGTCTAACTCCCCATGAAGACCAATAAAACTTAAAAAGATTACAATTGCTACATTAATTTGTGGGATTGATTGACAGGTGGGCTCAGTGCCAGGAAGCCAATTTCTATTGATGGCAGATTTATCCAAATATTCAAGAGTGCACATGTAAACATGCCAGTTATTGCAAAACAGCTACCAGAGAAATGAAAGCTGAAAATGAGGGAAATACTCAGCAGGTCAGGCAGCATCAATAGAGAGAGAAGTCAAAGTCAAGTTTATTGTCATATGCACAAGTACACATTGTTGTGACTGACTAAACTGAGCCACACGGAAGCTGTAACTAGAAGATATAGAAGTCTTTTTTTATTATTCCAAAAGAAACTTTATTCATCATAAAAAAACAAACTATACACAACAATAAAACAGTGCAAACCTTTACATTAGTGTACGGATCGATCATTGGTGTTACCTTTTTACATAAAAAACCTCGCACCGATGCCACTCGTGTGGCTCCCTGGGGTGCTACCCCAATCCCGTATTTACAATATTTAAGGGGCTTTCTCACCTGACCCCGCCCCTCCCTCTCCAGTGGCAGAAGAACCCTAAACTGTAGTCCTTCCCCACCGAGCACTTGCGTTGGCCGCACCCAGCTTCAGTGTGTCCCTCAGCACGTACTCCTGAAGCCTGGAATGTGCCAGTCGGCAGCTTTCCCCTATGGACATCTCGCAGTGTTGGGAGACCAACAAGTTTCGGGCAGACCAAAGGGTGTCTTTCACCGAGTTGATGATCTTCCAGCAGCAGTTAATGTCTGTCTCTGTGTGTGTCCCCGGGAACAGCCCATAGATCAGAGAATCCTCTGTCACACAGCTGCTGGGAATGAAACGTGACAAGGACCCTTGCATCTATCGCCACACCCTCCTCACAAACCCACAGCCTGTGAAGAGGTGGGCGACCGTCTCGTCCCCAGCGCAGTCCTCCCGGGGGCAGCGCGTGCTGGGAGTGATGTTTCGACCATGCAGGAAGGATCTGACTGGGAGGGCCCCTCTCACTGTCAGCCAAGCGAGGTCTTGGTGCTTGCTGGTGAGTTCTGGTGATGAGACATTCTGCCAGATGGTCTAAAGTTAACACTACAGGTCAATGACCTTTCATCAGAAAACAAAGTACATTTTATTGTTTTGCAGTCAATTTCCAGCAAGACCCCTTTAACTCATAGTAAGCCAACATGGGCTTAAAGTAACCAAAATCTCTAACCCAGCATGTCACAGTGAACTAAGAGGATTTGTGATGCACACTAAAACAGGCAGTGACCTGAGATGAGATGAAATGATAAAGGCGCTGTTATTAAGGAAACGAGCAGGATGTTGTTGTCTTCCCTCTTTGAACCACATAAGTAATAACCATAGTTCCAATAAATCCGGTTTTATCTCCAACACCTTTTGAAAGCGGTAAACATCAACATCATCACTGAAGCAAAACCCATTTGCTCATATCAGAATACTGATAAACTCAGATATTTCTCCATCAAAACGTTATTGTTATGCTAATGACAAGCTGAATGACACTTCTAACCTTACCATTTCCTGCACTTTGAACAGAGGGAATAAAGATGATTACAGGGGCTGCATTAACCGAAGTATCATGGCTCTGATTTTTGCATTAAAAAATAAGGATGCTTCAGGAACACCTCAGCAAGTTACAATAACTTGTGGACAAGACTGGTCCTTTATGCACATGGGAACACCTTCCTTCAAGTGATCGTCAGAATGAGTTATGTTCAAAATCACCTTGTGTTAAAGATTGAGGAATATTTAAAGTCAAAAGGCAGGTTGCAAGGGAACTACAACCAGAGGTAATTATCTGTACAGATGGGAACCAGCTCCTCTGAATGATCGCCAGGGTGAATGTTCTGAGATAGAGTGAAGTCAATTTTACAACTAAGACTTGAAGCTATGTAAGGTCATAGAGTACAGAAGTCATATTGGTGCAGAATATTTTGTAATATTTATGTCATATAATCTTTGGCAGTTTAACATATTTTGTTTTATTAATTGTAGTACCTCTAGTCATATAATTTTATTTGTGGCATTTGCTCAGTCTTGATAGACTTTAAAGAGTTCTGTGTTGTGCTGCCTTGTGAGTCTTGACTAGTTTTACTCCACCTGGATGGAGGAAAGGTGCAAGAAACAACTGCCTACACTTTTCAGAGATTTCAGGTGACGTGGACCATAACACCTAAGGCAGGAGAATAATTATACATTTCCAACCATGGTTGACAGGGAGTGGAACACATGGGAGGACTGTGAGCGGGTGTAGGGTGGAAGTGTGTGCATGACAAATGTGATAAATGTTCATGGCATAAGGAGGTGATAATTAGACGAGTGTAAAATGATGTCTTGCAGCTTATACATTAATCTTTACACAGTCCAAATACAAGTCCCGAAAAGTGGGAGGTGGCATTCTAATTCAACATTACAGACTCTCGGGATACAACTGTTAATCCATCATGTAAAATAAATGGAGACACAAGAGACTGCAGATGCTGGAATCCAGAACAAAACATTAGCTGCTGGAGGAACTCAGCAGATCATCTGCGGTGGGAAATGAGTTGTTGATGTTTGGGGTCAAGACCCTTCATCTGCACTGAAAGAGTAGAGGGGAGAGGTTATGGGAAGGAGTGGGGGAAGAGCTGGCAAGCAATGGGTGGATCCAGGTGAGGAGGGTTTGATCGGCAGGTGGAGCAGGGAAAGGTGGAGATAGTGATAGAGGCTGGGAGGTGATAGGTGGTGGCAACAGAGGGCTGGAGATTATAGAATATAATAAGAAAGGAAGATGAAGAGTGGAACCCAGTAAGGGCAGTATGGAGGACAGATGGGAATAGTAGGAGGACGGGATTCCTTTGGAGGAATTTGTGGGAAGATGGAGTGGGTGGAGGACAGGAAGGAAACTGGGAGGTGGGGGAGTTGGGGGGATGGGTTGGAAAGAAGTGGGTGTATGAGAGGGTGCAGGACAGTCAGAAGGAGAGAGAAAAGACAGAGGGGAAGTATTGCTTAATGCATAAAATTAATAATTACCTTACTCATTATGGAAAAAGATCTGGAAGGCAGAAGTGCTGTGGTGCCATCTCACTGCTATAGAATTATGGAGCTTATCTGATCCAGCTTTCAGCTGTCAACTCAAATAAATATAAATGTTCATTTACTATGTAACAGTTCCTTTATACGATGAGATGGACTCTTGACCTCTCAATCTACCTTGTTTGACCTTGCACCTTATTGTCTACCTGCACTGCACTTCCCTGTAGCTGTGACACTTCACTCTGTATTCTGTTATTGTTTTTACCCTGTACTACCTCAATGCACTCTGTACTACCTCAATGCACTGTGTAAAGAATTGATCTCTATGAGTGGTATGCAAAACAAGTTTTTCACTGTACCTTGATACAAGTGACAATAATAAACCAATACCAATACTAATAACAACACCTTTCAATTTCTGGGACTTGAATTTAGACTGTGTGAAGATCAATGCACTTGTCTCATTATCACTTCCTTTTGTCATTAACTGTTATCACCATTGTTAAGTACTCACTCCCACCTTCCACCTAATCGTTGTCCTGCAATGTGTCCTTTCTCTTGACCACTGCCTGTATTCCTTAGTCTGGGTCATAATTTACTTGAAGTAATTGGGAAAATCATGGGCTGTTATTGAGAGCTGGATGAAAACTTATGTCAGTGATAGAAAACATATTGGAAAAAAATTCTGAAGGACAGAATTAATCTATACTTGGAAAGGAAGGATTAATCAAAAATAGTCAGCATGGTTTTATTAAGGGGAGATCCTGTCTGAGTTATTTGACTGAATTTTTCAAAGACATAACAAAATGTATTGATGTAATGTACTTAGACTTCAGTGGAAAGAGAAGCAGTCAATGCTTCTGATCCAGAACACTTCATCAGAATTTCATGAGGGAGGGAGAGGGAGAGGGAGAGGGAGAGAGAGAGAGAGAGAATTTGTAAACAGTTAACATTTCTGATTGCAAACCCTTCCCTTTGAAAAGTTCACCCTTTTTTCCACAGATGTTGCCTCAGTAGTATCTACAAGAGGCGCTGCCTCAAGAAGGTAACATCCATCATCAAAGATCCCCACCATCCAGGCCATGCCATCTCACAGCTACTATTGAGCAGAAGGTATAGAAGTCCCACACCACCAGATTCAAGAACAGCTACTTCCCTTCAACCATTCGGTCCTTGAACCAATGGGCAAAACCCTAATCACTAGAGTTTAACAACACTATGTCCACTTTGCTTTTTTTTTAGTTATTTCTTGTAAAATTGTGTATAATTTATATTTAATTCATGCGTTTCCTGTGAATGTTGCTTATATGATGCTAGGTGCCTGTGATGCTGCTGCACATAAGTTTTTCATTGCACCTGTGCATACATGTACTTGTGCATATGACAATAAACTTGAATTTGACTATGACCTTGGTTAGTGATTTCAGAATTTTCTGTTTTAATTTCAGGTTTTCAGTATCAGTTTTTTTTGTTTTTCATTAATGAATGATAATAGTTGATTGCTGTGATTGGTTAACAACTCCATCAATGTATCCTGTAACTGATTTGATAATGGAAGGTGAACTCAAAGGAACATTGCCTTTTTCATACAGCAATGTTTTTATTAAATGTTAATAAACAGCCAATGAAATTAAAGAAAAAGTTACCATATAAAACCAAAAAAAAACTTCAGATGTTATAAAACTAGAATAAAACTAAAAAATACTGGAAATATTCAGCAAGTCGGACAAATCTGCGGAAAGAGTAACAGAGCAAGTGTTTCAAGACAAAGATTCTGTCCTGATGAAGGGTCTTTGACCTGAAACATGAACTTGGTATTGGTATTGGTTTATTATTGTCACTTGTACCGAGGTACAGTGAAAAGTTTGTCTTACAAACCGATCGTACAGGTGAATTCATTACACAGTGCAAATACATTGAGTTAGTTCAAAGTGCATTGATGTAGTACAAGTAAAAACAGTAACAGTACAGAGTAAGATGTCACGGCTACAAAGAAAGTGCAGTGCAATAAGGTGCAAGGTCACAACAAGATAGATTGTGAGGTCCTAGTCCATCTCATTGTATAAAGAAACCATTCAATAGTCTTATCACAGTGGGGTAGAAGCTATCCCTAAGTCTGGTGGTACTTGCCCTCAGGCACCTGTATCTTCTACCCGATGGAAGAGGAGAGAGAGAGAGAATGTCCTGGGTGGGTGGGGTCTTTGATTATGCTGGCTGCTTCACCAAGACAACAAGAGGTAAAGACAGAGTCCAAGAAGGGGAGGCTGGTGTCCTTGATGCGCTGGGCTGTGTCCACAACTCTCTGCAGTTTCTTGCGGTCCTGGGCAGAGCAGTTGCCGTACTAAGCCATGATACATTCAGATAAGATTCTTTCTATCGTGTATCAGTAAAAGTTGGCGAGAGTCAAAGGGGACAAAGCAAATTTCTTTAACCTCCTGTGGAAGTAGAGGTGCTGGTGAGCTTTCTTGACCGTGGCATCTACGTGATTTGACCAGGACAGGCTGTTGGTGATGTTCACTCTTTGTTTCTCTATCCGCAGGTGCTGCCTGACCCACATTTGCTCTGTTACTCTTTCCAGTCTCATTTGTTTTTATTTGTATTTGAAGAGCCCTCCTCATCAAGAGATGTTTTAAAGAGTAGAAGAATACTCTGCAGGGACTTGCACTGAAGAATAAGTGTAAATGAAGATACAAATAAATATTTTTAAGAGGCCCTCTAAAGCATCAGCAGAGGTAGCGAGGGAAGAATTGTTTCAGAGAAAACTTCATAGAGCAAGCATGCAAGGTTAGGGTGATGGCGTTAGCTGATGGGGTTAGACTTGGGTCACAGTGGCCTGAATAAGCTAACATTTTTGAAACATGGATTTGGAGAACTTGGTGAGGCAGAAGCACTAGTGGGTGAGGTATGTGAACAATGAACTGGTCAGAAAAGAAGGCAGTTTTGGTAATTGAATAGATATGAGGTTTAAAAAGCTTATGGCAACCCCTCTCATTTACTGGCTGCTCTGGTCATTGTGTCCATATGGAGTTGAATACATCCCATTATCTCCAGGGGTGTGAAGCCATGCAATCCAAAAACATTAGTGCCTGTTTATGTCAAGTTGCATAAAATACAGAAGTTAAAAAAAAACCTTGAGATACTGTACACATGGATTTTGATCTGGAATAAAATGTAGACAAGTATTTAACGTACGCTAACAGTCTATTTCACCTCAACAGAACTTATTTGCCAACTAGAATTCCTTTAATGCTGAGATGCCTAGGAGATCGTTATGAAATGTAATTAGGTTATGTATCCTCATTATAAATAGATTTTGAACAATTACTGATTGCCCTAGACAAGGTTAAGGGGACATTCTGCTATCAGCCTATAAATAGAAAATCGTCTCTTCTTAATCAGGTCAAGAAGTCGCTAATAAAACTTCCAGGGAATTTAGTTAACTTAGAATTGAACAGCAGGTACTTTCAAAATAAACCCTTCCTTAAAAACAAGAAGGAATAAAGATTCTAATGAATTGTTGATATTTAGAATTATAATCAAAGCAATATGCTATCATTTACTGATGCATGACAGCTTGAAGCAAATGCCTGCAATTGCGACTAAAACTTCTGGAAAAACAAATCCATGAGCCAACATTTTTTTGAAAGAAACTGGCAAAGGAAAGTCAAGATGTTGTTGCAGGACTGAGCAATATTAATTAGCTTGCAGCTAAAACGTGTTTACTTCAAGTGACTTGGTTTTGAATTCAGTCCAAATAAAGGGATGAGAGTGAGAAGAGATTTGTCTTAAGGTTGTCAATGACTATTAGTTGATTGTGCAAACAAGATGTCACATCAGAACACAATGCTGTATATTCATCTTGAAGAAGTCCGGGCTAATAAGTGGTCAATAATATTCTCATATGGTGATGATGACTTTTAAGGAGAAGCCCAAATATTTCAGTACATCACTAACATGGAATGCCAAACTGTCAACATCCTGGAGAAAATCTACCTTTTCTTAAATGTTTTCTTTTGCAAATGTGTGGTGTATTAGGCCTTTTATTAGGGGTAGGTGAGGAAATTAAGAGCTAAACAGTATAGTATGTGTGTGAATCACATAGATTTGAAATAATTTCACAGTTTAGAAAACAAGTATGTTTTCTTAAAGGGCACTAATAAACCAGAAACTGCTGGAACCACTCAGCAGATTAGGAAGCATCTATGGAGAGAGAGACAGAGTTAATGTTTCAGGTTGAAGGCCCTTTGTCAGAACTGGGAAAAAGGGAAAAGCACATTGGAGTCCAGATGAAGGGTCTCAACCCAAAACGTTGATTGTCTACTTCCCTCCACAGAGAGGACCTGATCCTCTGAGTTTCTCCAGCAGTTTGTTTTTTTTGCTCCAGATTCCAGCATGTCATCTCATGTGTCTCCACGAGAGGAAACCAGTTGGTCTTAAGTCGCAGAGAAGGTTGGGGAGGAATAAATAGGACAAAGGGAATATCTGTGATAGGGTGAAGCTAGGGTTCCTGTAGGGATAAGGGATAAGTGGTACAGGTTATCCTGCCAATGGATTAATAAGGTTAGTTAGAGAAAAAAAAACAAAAGCTGTGAAGTAGATAACTTTGTCAGTATGGACAGGTTGGGCCAAAGGGCCTGTTTCTGTGCTGTATAACTCTATAAATGAGGACAATTAGAGAACGTGAATACAAACAAAGGAACATAAAAATGTTGGTGAAATGCAGATGCATTTCACTCTATGTTTCGATGTACACTTAACTAATAAAGATATTGCTCCCTCTTAAATTGTAGAATTCAACATTAAGCCCAGAAAGCTGCAACATGGTCAAACAGAAGACGAGTTGCTGTTCCTTAACTTCATGTTGTGCATCTTACAATATCACAGGAGGCCACAGAGAGATAAACGTCTGATAATTTCATAATCGCTTTTACTGATCGCAGCATTTTAAACCTTTCCAGATGGAAAGACTAATTTGAAGTGGAGACTTGGTTAACTGAAGGCTATTGAAAGCTGAAGGCTAGCAAGACATTACTTCAGCTGTCCACTGTCATAACTATTCTTCCCAACACTTGCAATGAGCAAACACTTAAGATGTGTGTGGTTGTTCCAATATTGCCCCCGCATTATTTCTAACTTAGAGAGATGGATGTTGCTGGCAAGACTGACATTTATTTTCCTTCCTTAGTTAACCTCTGGACAAATTGCAATGGGACAAAATACAAATGTGACGCTGAATCAGAATCAGAATCAGATTTATTACCACTGACTTGGATGACAAGAAACTTGTTGTTTTGCGGCAGCAGTACGGTGTAAGGACATAAAATTAATACAAATCACAAAATAAATAAATAATACAAAAACAAAGGAATAACGAGGTTGTGTTCATGGGTTCGTGGACCGTTCATAAATCTGATGGCAGAGGGGAAGAATCTGTTTCTGTATTGTTGAGTGTGAGTCTTCAGGCTCCAGTACCTCCTCCCTGATGGTAGTAACGAGGAGGGCATGTCCCAGATGGTGAGGTCCTTAGTGATGGATGTTGTCTTCTTGCTAGGGTTTACTATTGTAATGGAGGAAGTATGACAGCAACAAATGGAGAATCACAGGTGCAGTTAGACATATTCAGAAGTCGCTGTCAGCAATGGCCTGCCCCACCAGAACAATGAGCAGAATCAGCAAATAACAAGAATTTTAATATTTGCAACCTACTCTGACTGTAAAAAGCATCCTCCAAATGTTACAGTTTGTTGAATAAGTTGTAGCTAAGTTTTTCAACAGCACACTAATCTATGATTATTGTCAAACAGCTACTTAGGCCCTAAAAGAAACTCTGGGGTGTCATGGTCAAGAATATCTCTGAGAAGTTGCAGAACATTCTCAAGGGGGTGGGTAAGCAGCCAGAGGTCATTATAAACATTAGTACCAACAGCATAGATAGAAATAGGGATGAGGTCCTGCAGTTTGAGTGTAGAGAGTTAGTCAGAAGATTAAAAAGCAGGACCTCAGGGGTTATAATCTCTGCATTATTCCCAGCCCCACACACTCGTGAAGGTAGGAATAAGAGGATAGGGCAGATGACTGTGTGGCTGAGGACCTGGTGTAGGAGGGAGGGATTCAGGATCTTGGACCATTGGGATCTGTTCTGGGGCAGAGGTGAACTGTATAAGAGGGGAGGGTTGCACCTGAACTGAAGGGGAACCAATCTCCTTGTGGAGAGATTTGCTGGGGTGACTTGGGAGGATTTAAGCTAGTCTGGCAGGGGAGTGAGGCCCAAAGTAGTAGTATGGGAGATGACAACAATGAGGTACATACAGAAATGAAAACAAGCAAACCCAACAGGCAACACAGGCAGGGGCAGGACAGAGAGTGCAGAAGGCTAAACTGATAGGCTAAACTGCATTTATTTTAATGCAAGAAGCCTGACAGGGAAGGCAGATGAACTCAGGCATGGACAGGGACTGGGATATTATAACTGTTACAGAATCATGGTTGCGGAATAGGTAGAACTGGCAGCTCAATATTCTAGGGTACAGATGCTACAGGCATGATAGAGGTGGAGGTAAGGGAGGAGAGGGAGTTGCAATATTGATTAGGGAGAACATCACAGCAGTACTTAGAGAGGATATTCCTGGGGGAACATACAGCAAGGTTATATGGGTAGAAATTAGAAATAAGAAAGGGGTGATCACTTTAATGGAATTATACTACAAGTCCCCTAATAGTCATCAGGAATTAATGGAACAAATACATAGGGGAAGTGCAGATAGGTGTAGGAAAAATAGGGTTATAATATTAGTTGATTTTAACTTCCCTAATATTGACTAGAATTGCTATAGTGCAAAAGGATTACATGGGGCAGAATTTGTTTAGTGTGTTCAGGAGAGTTTTCTGAAGCAATATGTTGGTGGCTCTACTAGGGAAGAGGAAACACTTAACCTCCTCTTGGGACATGAGGCAGGGCAAGTGGCTGAAGTGTCGTAATTATCTAAAAATTCCATATATTACCAAATAATTTTTAAAAATCAGCTTTTTGTTGTTGATAGTGTTTCATTTTCTATCAATCTAACAGGTGCCTCCACATTCTTCTCTAAATTAAAACAGAAGTGCATTCTATTTTTAGATTTGCTTTGTTTGGGAATTCTTTAATTGGTTGGTATTGATTTTTGTTGGTTATTTTTTTCATATCTAGATTGTTTTGCCATATGCATAATATAGAATGGATCCACACATTATACGTAAGATCAAATGTGAAAGATTAAATGAATTGGTAGAAAAAATATGGAATAGATCAATAAATTATATCTTTTCTTCTCTCTTAAAAATACATTACATCCATCGATCTCGAAATGTCTCAGTGCAAAACAACATTGTCATAGGCTGGTTGAGCAATGAATCCCTTGACACAGAGTTTGTGTGTTTAGATCAAAATAATAATGCAAAGTGCAGTCTTTTCAGTATTTGCTGATCTTTCAGTTTTGACCGGATGGCTTATAGGAGAGCTCTTATGTTATAGGAGAGCATCCATCCCAGGAGTTCTTCTGATGGATTGTGAGGTCTTTGTGCCTGTGCATATTCATCAACATCTTGGCAGAAGTTGTCCTTAATTAATATGTTTTGTCTGTGAACTTCCTTTGTTGTTCTATCATTTTGAAAAACATTCTAGCTCTAAGAATTTCCTTAATTATAAACAGAAAGGGTAGCTTCTGGTGTATTTTTGTGAAATGGTTAGGACTACCCCATTATTTTTGGGCCAGTGAGCTGTGATTTTCTGATATCAAAACCCATTGAGCCAATTGACATGACCATTGAACCACCAGATATTTTGAAATGGTTAGATGGCGTGAGAACATTTGGGGAATTAATTCCATTGAACAGCACAGCTATGGTAAAATAAAATGAGTGCACTTAAAGATGTAAATTCATGTAAATATCTTGTAGCAAAAACCTGGAACCCACAGACTGGTCTTCAAAGATTCTCAAGATAAATGCTGAAATATCATCCCATTCTAAGATAATTACTTTCCACCATGAGCTTTCTTACAGAATCACAAGGGCTTTTTTTTGTTAACTGGAATCCCAGTCCTCTGTGAGTTCCAGGTTACACTCAGTGTTTACAAAGCA
This sequence comes from Pristis pectinata, assembly GCF_009764475.1. Lineage (NCBI taxonomy): Eukaryota > Metazoa > Chordata > Chondrichthyes > Rhinopristiformes > Pristidae > Pristis > Pristis pectinata. The sequence goes on from NC_067422.1 coordinate 32,180,927, forward strand.
CTTGTGTTGCAAATATCACGATGGAGGGCATGAACATGCACTTTTAAGTGCATTGATTTTTGACCATGGCAGTGTTATTCAACAGAAACACAAGATTTCTAACATTCACAAGACATACCATTTCCTTGAAAATTGTAGATGACTTTATTTTTCATGTTGATAACCCGTCCAACTATTTCAGACTAAACAACAGCGCCATTTGCAAGGCAATTGAATACAAGCACATTACCTCATTACAGAAATGTATTGCTACATTTAGAATAGAAAACAAGATGAAATTACAAATATTATCTTAAATAAAATCCACTTGGTTTTGTTAAGACAGCATTTATCTTGATTCCACTTATTTCTATCTAAGATTTTCTCTTGTACTTTGTGATCAAAGTGATGGAAAAGGTATATTTTTTCTATCCATGTTTCATGCATCAATATACATTTCCTCTCTACAAGCACCAACATCCTGCTGTCTACTTATGTGTGCTGTTTTTCCATTATAAATTTCTTTATCCATGTTACCATGAGCAGCAGCTTATCCTTTTCATATTAGAGAAGCAGTTTGCCATCACTTGGTACACTGTAAATGCACCACTTAAATCTTCATCTTGTACTGTTGAGAATCTTAAATGCTGGATATCTTGCTATTTATCTGTTAATAATTGCATAACATTCAAGGATTGTATTAAGAAAGGATTATACGTCCTTACAATGAGCACTGATTTTCATTATCTTAAACCAGACTTGCAGAGTAATTTTTAATTTGTGTTATAATACTACTGTGTCATAGTGTTACAGTAATTTTGAATAGTGTTATAGTGTTGGTTGTCTATTTTAATCTCACATTTTTATTTCTGGGAGGGAAGTAAAATTAGCTATTGCATGCCATCGCTGCTTTCATACCATCAGAGACACCAACAAATATCATATGGTGAATTGTTTCCCTTCAAAGCTTTCTAGGTCTTAAATATATTGTCTTGAGAACAAGTTGGTATGGACATGACAGAATAATTAAACTCTAAACATCAAAGTGACTGAGCTGAAAGTGTTGCTTAAGCAATAACTTTGCCAGAACTGGGGATGTTTGCTGATGATTACACAATACTCACTTTCATTTGCAAACACTCAGCAAATGAAACAATCCATGCCTGCATGCAGCAAGACCTTGACAATATTCAAGCAGGGCTGATAAGTAGCAAATAACATTCACACCACAAAAGTGCCAAGCAATGACCATCTCCAACAAACTTTCTACCTTAACATTCAATGACATTACCAATGCCAAGTGTGCCACCGCCAATTTCCTGAAGGATACTTATCAGCCCTGCTTGAATATTGTCAAGATCTTGCTGCATGCAGGCATGGATATTGACCAGAAATTCAACGCGATCATCTATATAAATACTGTGGGTAGAGGCACAGTATTTATATAGCTGATCCAGTTGAATTTCTGGTCAAAGCCTAAGTATCCTGGCTCACCTCCTGACACACCAAGGTCATTTCACCATGTACAAGGCACAAGACAAGAATGTGATGGGATACTCTCCACAGCTTGGATAAGTGCTGCACTAGGAACTCTCAAGAAGCTCAACAACATCCAGGACAAAGCAAGCACTTGATCAGCCACTCCAGACATTCATTCCCTCCACTACAGTGCACAGTGACTACAGGACATACAATCTACAAAATGTGCTGCAGTTACTCACTCAGCTACTTAACTTTATCAATAACTTTAAGAGTGTTCCAGATTTCCATAACTGGATCCTGTACATGCTCTGATTTATCCTTTGTTTGGACATGTTTCTCTATGAAACATGTCCCCTCAGGTGGAAGGGGAGGCATAAGATCACAATATAAAACTTTTAACCCTCTGCAAACTCTAAATTCTCAGGAGGTGAATTGGGTTCCATTGCCACAGCAAATGTTTCTCAGGAAATTCCTTCTTTTGTAAACAAGATTCGAACTGTTGTTATTCAGATTCTTATGGCTCTCAAGTCTTTCATCTTTGGGTGTTCTACCACGATTAGGGTCCATTCTTAGTTGTATGTGAACAAACCAGCTGCTACAACCTGCTATAGCCAAGGTGGATATCTCAGTGGTCACCTCTCTTCAGTATGTTAAGTATTTCCTTATTTCTGGCATTCATAGCACATGGACATCATTTTTTTGTATTGTTGTAAATGTCCATTCAGTAGACAGCTGATATAGTTCTCAGTTTACATTGCTCTATACCCATTTGGATTTCATGTATCTTCTGGAGTACCCCTCCACGCATATTTTTGGGTATGAGGATTCTGGATCCAGCTGTGGGATGTAATCTTGCTTTGACCGGTAATGGTAATGTTTGTTTCATCTTCCCCAACCACCTCTTGAGAGAACATCTGTCACTCCTCAGCAACAAACTGCTGGAGGAACTCAGCGAGTTGAGCAGCATCTGTGGGGGGAAATGAATTGTTGATGTTTTGGGTCGAAACCCTGCACCCAGACTGAGAGTGGAGAGGTGAGATGGCCAGTATAAAGAAGAGAGGGGGAGTGGTGAGACAGGAGTCTGGGGTGATTGGTGGACTGAAGAGGGGTGTAAGATGACAGGCAGGTTGCATCAGGTAGGGGAGGGAGCAGGGGTGGAGTTGGGAGACTGTGGCTGGTGAATGATAGATGGAGGCAGACAAAGAACAAGAGAGAGAGAAACAAATGAGATGCAGATGGAGTGAGGTGGGCGAGGGGAGTGTGCAGGTTGGAGACAGCCTTCCTCAGACAGATGCTGCTTGAACCGCTGAGTTCCTCTAGCAGATTCCAGCACCTGCGGTCTCTTGTGTCTACTCTACAACTACTCATCTTTGTCCAGCTCTTTGACTTTACTGAGCTTTGTTGGTCATACATTTACCAGGTGGAGTATCTTCATGCCTCAATCTCCTGTTCCATGGCAACAGATTAGATAGTGCATCTGCTAGTACGTTTTTCTTCCAGTTTGCTCTTCAGAATGAAATCTGGTATCTTAAGAGTTTTTGCAGTCTTGAATATTTGCAGTCTTGCTGGCAGTCTTACCCAGTCTGCTATCAATACACCAGCTAACAGCTCCTTTTCCATGTTGCCTTACCTTATTTCAGCTGACTTGACAGTTCTAGATGCAAAGAATATCAGTTTGCCATCTTACAAGGCAGGTGTTCTCAGGCTTTCTCAATAGACATCTACCTGTAAAATGACAGGTATTTTTCTGCTACAGTACGATGTGATGTCTTAGTTCACATGATCTCCTTAAGTTTGTTCAAGCTCATTTCATTGGATTGTGACAACTGCCATTCAGCACCATGTATCATCGGTTCCAAATCTTGCCGTATGTTCTGACATGTGAGGAATGTAAGAATTCACTCATCGGATTCTCTGTTTTCTTTTGTTCTTTCGTGTTTCGATCTCAAAGGCAGATGTGACCTTTTCAAGGCTTGACTTAAATCTATCTCGTGCATATGCCTTTCTGAAGAACTGGCCTTCTTTATCCTTTATAATGCATTTATGCCCTGAATGTCTGTTCTTTCCATTGCCTCGTAGAGATAACAGCTATAGGCTTTATCAAAGAACCCCATTGCAATGGATGACAATTTCCATGCCCACAGGTTCTCTGTAATTCTCATCTAACTTCTCCTGAAACATGACTTGACTTATACTAAGCCCAAAGGTGGACACTAGAACTCATTCCATCCAAACAATGTGATAAGTGTTGTCAACAGTAAAGATCCACACCAAGCTTCACAGTCCACTCTTTGTTTTAGACACCAAGTTTGCTGAAAGCTTTGGCCTCTGCCTATGCTGGTGGGATTGCTTCCAGAGTTGGGAATTGGGCAGTAGTCCCTCTTGATTCCTGACTTTAGTCTTTTTGGTCCAGGCATATCCTTAGTCATCCATCAGGCTTCTCTCTCACCGCAGTGGGGTTTACCCAGAAGGCAAGCTTACTGACTTGGACTGTTATCCACTTTTGTTCAAGCTTTCCCTTTAACTCAATTGTTAGCTTATCTGGGAATAGGCCACTGGGTTTACTTAGGGGTCCACAGTGATGTGGTTTTCATTCTTTTGTTTCTGTTGTCTGACTGCTCCCTTTCCCAGGACTGATCTGGAGGATGTCTACTTGGGTTGCCATCTGCCAACTCGGATCCAGCCTGAGATGTAATCTTGCTTTGACTTATAATGTCTTATTGCTGACTGAACTTTCCAGCCACCTCTGAATCACTGAGTGGGAGAACATCTCAGACTCCTCACCTTTCTCCATCTCTTTGTGTCTTCCTGTGCTTGGGCTGCATCCACAGCCTGTGCAATGGTGAGTTCCTCCTTCCCAGTCAGAGCTTTCTACATTTCTGGGTATGCTGAGCCCCAGATGAGATGGTCCACAAACCTTTCATTAATTTCCTTGAATCTACATTTACTGTCTATATTTCTCAGCCTTGTGAAAATATTGTCAACAAGCTCACTTGGTTCCTGCCTCAGGCTTTGGAACTCATCTCCACAGATCTTGTTATTCAATTCCACCTTGAGGTGTAGGCTGAACTTTTTGAAAATCTCATCAGGATTTATATTCTAATCTTTTTCCTCTCATCCACAATAGGATATACCTGATCTTCTCAACATCAATCCTGCCTTTCAGGAAGCTACACAATACAGATACATTTTCACTTAACTTTCTGAATGGTTGTCATTCTCCCAATTCACTGTGGGCTGGAGCTGTGCACTTTTCACAGCCACATTTCACACACATCACACACAAATCAGTGCTGTTTTTTTTTACCCTGATTTAGCATTCACATCGTTCATGTGATTTGGAGCTTTACTCATTACAGTTGCCACTGTATTGTATCTCGTTCCCAGTGCTCTGTTTTTTAATCAGCCTTTTAAGACCCAAATCTGGGGCTTACATTGTGTTTATTTTCAGACCACAGATATGCTGCACTAGTTAGACTTGCAGTATAATATGTATAATTAGAATACATGCGCCTATCATAATATTCACTCTTGCAACAATATAAACCAGTCATAAAGCATGTTTGCCAAACAAACCATATTAATTTCCAGTGGAAAGTAAACACTATTTGGAGAGGCTATGGAACCCTAACATCTTGCAGACTTTCCAAGACCATTACAGAGGCTTATAGTCTCAAGACTCCAGGCATTAACTATAAACACACGCCTGAACAAGAAAGGATGGCACTGCAGAGAGCTAATTCTGAGACAATCCTTGTTTTCTTAGAGGGTGAAGGTGGTTGAAGCAAACTTTCTACCAGTCAGAAGAAAACAGGTAGAAACCTTACACAGCAGCAGGTTCTTACAGGATACTGGGCATTGTATTCATTTGTCCTCAGTTCAAGTGGAGCTGAGATGCAGCATAGATTTAATCAGTGTTCTTCATCTCAGCAGCTCAAGCCTGCAGAATGCCCTTTGACATAAAGCAGTATCTCCAGAGACGTGCTACTGAAGGGATGAATCTTCAAGCTAATTTCACAATATTGTCTTCACTTTCATTTTTCCCTTCTTTGGTTGGCATGACAGCACTTTAAGAGCTGTTGTTCTGAACAACTTTGCCAAGCAACTTTCAGACCAGACACAATGCACATAAGAGCACAAGAAAACGGGAGCAGGAGTAGGCCACCTGCCCCTCAAGACTACCCCACCATTCAATGTGATCATGGTTGATCTGCCCCGGACCTCATATCCTTTTCTATGCCAGATTCTCATAGCCCACAGTTCCTCAATCCTTCAAAAAAAATTAGCTAGTTCCTCTTTAAATAAATTGGTAAATTGGTTTAGTATTGTCACATGTACTGAAGTACAGTGAAAAACTTTGTTTTGCATGCCATCCATACAGATCATTTCATCACATTAATACACTGAGGAAGTACAAGGAAATGCAATAACAGAATGCAGAATAAATTGTTACTGTTACAGATAAAGTGCAGTGCAGGCAGACAATAAGGTGCAAAACCATAACAAGGTAGATTGTGAGGTCAGGAGTCCATTTTATCGGAATCTACCACCCTCTTCCAGAAATCTACCACCCTCTGTGAGAAGAAAGTCCTGTGCACCTCAGCTCTAAATAACCACCCTTAATCTTGTGACTATGTCTCCTTGTTGGTGATTCGCCCACTAGTGCAACCAAGAATTCCATACACAGGTACTGGGATAATTTTAAGTTGATCCACACAACAAGGAGCCCTACATTTACATCTTCCTCTATTTTAACTGTCTAATGAAATCAATAGAGAGCAATGTCAAGTGGGAAGTAACTGCAATGTAATGTGTTCAAAGGAGTCTACTTATTTGTACTTGCTTATTATTTATTGGATTGTCCAACAATTAGCAGCTTTGTACCAGCACCTGATCAAGATGCTGATGAGCTTTCATTTGTCCTAATTTTTCACATTTGTTTCTGCAATTAGAGTGATCAAGTATACTTACAGTTTGTGTAGTTTTTACAATACAATAAAGAGAGCATTTGTAATGTAACCATTAGCAGAACATGTTTACCGTGCCACAGGTATGTGAACTGTAGAGGAGGACAGTAGGAAGACTTCCAGGAGTTATGGACAGTTTGGTGGAGGGGAGGGGGTATGGATTGTGGATGGAATTTAATGTTGATAATTGTCAAGTGTTACCCTTTGTTGGAAAAAAAGTGAGAAGACAATAAAAAATTAGAGAACACTGTTCTAACATGGGTCTGGAGCAAAATTCACTGAAAGTGGCAGGGCAGGTATATAAAACTATACAGGATCCACATAACAGGAGAATAAAATACAAGAGCAAAAAAGTCATGTTGAACCTTGGCTTGGCTCCAACTAGAGTAATGTGTTCAGTTTTGGGCACCACACTTTGGGGAAAACAAAGTCTTTAGGTAGTTATAGAATAAAATGATTCTAGGAATGAGAGGTTTTAGTCATGTAGATGGAGTGGAAGAGCTGAGTAATTCTTCAATGGAAAAGAGAAGACAGTGAGGAGATCTGATAGAACTGTGGAGATGTACAGCACAGAAAACGGCCCTTTGACTCAACATGTCCATGTCAACCATTTTGCCCATCTGCAATAATCCCATTTTCCTGCAATTGGTTGGTATCCATCGAGGTGTTGATATTTATAGAGAGCCAGAAACTTCCTATTGGCAGGGGAAGGGTCAAGATCTAGTGGACATGGAACAAAAGTGATAGGTGAAAGAAGCAAAAGGGACATGAGATGAATCTTTTTTTATGCAGGGAATGATTGGGGTCAGAAATGTCTCTATTGATAGTGGATACAGGTTTAATTATAACATTCAACAAGGACAAAGATAAGTATCCGAAAAGAAAGAATTTTCAGCGCCCTGTGGAGAGAGTTGGGGTTGGGGGGGGGGGGGTGGTGAACCCAGCTGATTGCTCCTACAGAGCCAGAATGGACTCAGCAGGCCAATAACCTCCTCCTGTAATGTAACCATTCTGTAATTCTGTGATTCAACCAGCATTGAGCAGACCTCAGCTCTCCAATTAAGGCCTGTTTTATGGCAGTGGGTCTTGATGGAACTTTGTCTGCACAACAATACACTTCACAAGCAACATCAAGACATACTCCCCATATTTTCTTACACCATAGATGGAGCCAGTTGGCCCATTGACTTGATGCTAGATCTCAGAGCATTTTCATCAGCCCCATTCCCCCACTTATTTTCCTGTAACCCATTCTCTCTCACATGTCCATCAACTCCCCATGATTCTCCTTCCACCCACCCATATTAGGGATAATTTACAGGAGCCAATTAAGCTACCAGTGTGGCCTTGGGCTGTGGGAAGAAACCAAAGCACCCAGAGGAAACCCACGTGGTCACAGAAGAATGTGCGACCTCCGCACAGACACCATCTAAGGTCAATATCAAAGTCAAGCCACTAGAGCTGTGCAGCAGCAGCACCATCAACTGCACCACTCTGCCACCCCAATGGATTACATTATAGTTGATATCACTGTACATTCCAAGCAGCCTCTGTGTGTTAATGTATCAAACATATGGTGGGGTCGGACCAATTTTCTGGTAGTGCACCATGAAGACACAGAGTACATGACCATGTTTAGTAACTGGATATGAGATAAAATTCAACTGCTATGGACTCAAAATCCATGCACTGCACTGAAGACTTTTCAGACCCTAGTCTCAATGAACATTTTTTTATGTTTGCAGCTGTATTTTCTATTTTGTTTGTGCAATTAAAGTTTAAACAAAATAACTTTAATTTGTATTGCTTGGGTTATGTAGCATTTTAAAGACTGATATTAAATTTGTCCACCCACATCTCATCAAGTAATTGTTCCTTAATTTTGTGAGATTCGTTTTATAACAAAGAGCCCAAATCCCATGTTATTTATACCGTTTGTTTCTGAATACTGTCCTGATGGCAGCCTACTTTTGGGGGCAGTGGGTTTTAAATATCTTTCTTAATTAGTACCAGCCATCACTGTGCCTCCTGATATCTGAATATAGGATCTGTTGCAATTTACTTCACAGGTTGATCACTCTTTGGAGATGAACCAATAATTATAGCTGGGGTGTTCACTTGCCCTGTCAAGAATTGTGAACTGCACTAGACATTCTGATCAACAACATCTTAAAACTACTGGTAAACTATTTATAATCAATGAGCTAATAATAAAATATAGGCATTAATGTAGGCACTTACCCATTTAAACTTCATTTGCCATTCTTTTCAGATATAAAGAGACATGAAAATATTCAAATGTTGGTAACTTAAAACAGAAAAGACAAGATTATCCCAACAATGCTGTGCAGGTCCCGAAGGGGCAATGTAGGAAAAAGTTCTGAGATGGATGGTTCTTTAGAAGTGTTCTGACAAACAGAAATTTTTGTAGATCTGAGGGACATGCTATTACCAACATGTTCTCTTTTTAGTGCTATTTCTTAACAAGCCTGTCAAAGTTTTCCAAGGTTATTAATATTTTTGCCTTCTTCCCTATACTAGTCAACTTGCCAGAAGCTTGAGAATTTCAACAAGTTTTAGGCATGAATATTTAGATGAAAATGTTTTTCCCTGGTAGTGAATGGAAGTATGTGAATCACTGTTATATGAAGGCTTATTGTTATGGGATAAAAAAAATCACGTCTGTTGGCGGACAGCAGTCTAACCTTTAACAGCAAAGAGAATAAATATTTGACAAAGAACTTAAAAATAACTCTGGACTAACTGAATGGACTATGGAAGCAGATTCAATGGGAAGTTTCAAATTCAATGTGGATAAATACTTGACAAGGAGAAATTTGCAGAGTTAAGAGAAAGCATAGTGGTTTTGGATTAATTTTTTTTTCAAGGTATCAGCACAAACACTATGAGTTGAATAAACTCTGCCATAGGATTCAATGATGCCGCACTGCTCTTTAGTTCCAGTGATGCTCATTTATTAAACGAGCTTCATCTACCTACAGGAGATTATGTGTGGGTTGCACAAACATGTGCAGACTCAGCCATAAGCAATGGCTTGTACTAATTTGTTAGAAATCAGACAGATGCATTTTTATGTAAAAACTGTTCACAGAAAAAAATCTGTAACATAAACCAAAAAAAAACAAGTTCAAGATACACTTACCTTTATTGTGTTGCTCAAAACCAACAGCATTGCTGCAAGATCAAAGGGACACAGACTCTGATGTAATGCACATAGATACCAACAGCTCACCCAAATAGTAGGGAAAACAGCAAAAATAGACTTGTACTGCACAGAGTGATAATGTGCTGCTATTCACCTGGGTGATGCTGCAGTTTTGAAACAAAAAGGACAGCCACACTTGAAGAGTTTGAATTGAAAATTACTTGGATGTAAAAGTACTAAAATAAATGGTAGTATCTGTAAAAATGATTAACATATCTGTTGCATCCTCCATTACTAGAAAAGCATTGTTTTAATAAAGGATAGGCAAATGCAGATCTGGAATGACTAACATGAGACAAATAAATACTGTTTAGGTTGTATGGGTTTCACAATGTGCAAAGAGTGGGAATTTGGAAGTAATGTTCAATGTTGTAAGCTTGATGATCTATGTTTAGTGTTAGAAGTTCACCCATGCTAAAAATGGGTGAGATCTTCATCTTTAACACTCTTGGCACAGGTCCTATTCTACTAGCAATAGGTGGTTCAAACTGGTAATTTATGGATGAAAAGGATAGCCTCACAAATTGGGAGTGTATTCAGAATCCCAATACATGCTCAGAACATGTGGTGCTCAGTGTCAATAGCACTAAGTGATTAACTTACTCCTTGAGGCTGCAAAACTGAAGTGTAAAAGGAATGATTTCTGATAGTAACATGAGAGATGAAAGACTAGGGAGAGCCGATTGGGAAACTTGTGAAATGTTTAGAAATTATGACTGGATCTTTCTTGACAAGGAGCTTATGAACTGGTTTGTTATCACCAAGGTTAAAAGCAGGATAGTTGGGGAGGAGGCATTGCATTGAGAATTTAAGGACAGGAAAAGATCTATTATCATTCTCCTTATTCTGCTTTACTAATCTCTTTGCTTTGTCATACCTCTCAATCTCTTTCAGCTTTGCATTACTTTTCTCTCTATCTGCTCCCCACTGTTCTCTGCACACTCTTCCATTCCAGGTACTCTTCAGTGGTACGGCCTTCCAAGTCAAGTCAAGCTGAGCCAAGCCGAGTCCAGTCGAGTTGAGTCGTCAAGTCAAGTTTATTGTCATTTGCACAAGTATGGCAAGGTACAGGTACAATGAAAACTTGCTTAAGTTCAGTATTCAGTCAGAATAGCTCTCGCACTTTCAAAAACGTTTGTTGAACTTCATGAATCAAGTTATCTCATCAATTCTTCTGCCAGCTTTTATTCAGCCCCACGACCCTGTCCATTGTAAAGCAAGTGCAGATGACTTTCTGACAGCATTTGTAAGCATAGGTTGCTGGTGGTGTTGTTGATGGAATGAAGGAGAAGCATATGATGCAGGATAGGAAGATTATTGAATGAGATCACTCCTCATTGTTTAGGTTTATTAGTGAAGGGAGCAGAAATTATAGTGTCTGAATTTTGACTGGTATCTAGAATGGCATTAACATCCAATGAGATGGGATAGCCTCCATGCTGATACCATGACCACCATCACCCCCCCCCCCCACTTACCCCCTGCCCCAAATACCAGATAGTGGCTCTAGCACAGCGGCTTCAACTAATGCCAACCAGTTGAGTAGTGTCCAAAACAAGAGGAGTGGGAGACTTAGACCATTTGGTTGGAAACCATAGTAGGGAGCTGTGTGTCAGGGAAATAAAGCATGAACACAAAAAACATCCCAAGAGCTTGAGCTGCTGGGTGTAAATGAAGTGGAATAAATGGTTCATCACATGCGACATGCAAAGGAAAAAAAATTTCTCCATCGAAAAGGTTCCAAGGGAAAACAAAGTTCATTTCTGGGACAGTCCTGGTGAACTTTTGAGATGACAGCCATTCAATTCAAACAACTTCAAATACACATAATTTATTTGAGAAAACCATTACACTTTGCATGCTCTTACTGTATGGAGGAGAAACACTTATAGCTGCATATTAACAGAATATTTATTGACAAGCTGAGAAATGTAGCATAGGTCAATTAAACTTTTGAAATTTTATACAACGTAATATTCAACATAATGCATATTAATTCTAAAATGCACATTACTGCATATTTTTTCATATTTCTAAATAAAATAGTAATTAAAATGAAATGAAATATTAAACTCTCACAGGACTACGATTCCCTTATTAGGTTATATAATTGTAAATTAATCACACTGTGTTTAGGCTCCAGACTCAACTTGCGTAAGAAATGTTGGCCACTAGCCAAAAGCATTCTGGGAAAATTGTCCATAATAATAAATTACTTACTAATAAAATGCTTCACATTTCTTGAACTGAATAAAACAACATAAAACACTGACGGGTTCAAGACTCCAGTGGTCAAGGCAATAAATTGGTGGGATGGGAGCATACTAAGATTTGGGTTCCGAAGGAGTACTCTGTTGAATTGTGCTCGGCAGCAAGGTCACTTTGGGCTACACTCAATAGATTTCAAAGGTCTTGTTAACGCTCGCTCAGCACATCTGATTAATAATGTAGAACATTGACAATTTCTCCTGCTCTAGGAGCATAGCTTCAAGATAAGGGGTCAGTCATTTACAACCAAGTTTCATGGAAATTTCTCCTTGCAGAAGGTGGTGAATCTCTGGAATTCTTTACCCCAGAGTGTTGTGAAGGATAACTCATTTAAAGTTGAGGTTGATAAATATTTGAAAGGTTGGGGATTCAAGGCCATGGGGATCTGACACAGAACTAGAGTGGAGGCCTGGGGTAGATCAGCCATGTTCATACTGAATGGCGGGGCAAGCTTGAGGCACCAGTTGGCCTACTCTTGCTCCTATTTTCTTGTTTGTTCCTACGTTCTCAGGCAGCTAAACATGATTCGCTTCCTAGGTAATGTCCACCTGCCATGCTTGGCGGAGGTTATGGATAAATTTGAGTGCCGTATGCAATTCTTAAAGGATGTATATGAATAAGAACATAGGATCAGTAGAAAAGTATTTAGCCTTTCAAACCTGTCCCCCCATTCAAATGGATTATGTCGGATCTGAAGTATAATGTCACTTAACCACCATGGCTCCATATCCCATTGTACCTTTACCCGTAATAGTTAATAGAAGTGGAACAGCTTGGATCTCCCCTTTACAAGGAGATCAGGAAAGATGAGGCAATGGCAGAAATCCAGCCTCAGTGCCTTCCATAATTTTAGTTTTGGGCAATCTTCCACCTGAATTGTACAGGTCACCGATAGAGTTACAGGAATCCAAGGTGAGGTGCTTCAGGTCCCTTTAAGACTAAATTTAAAGGGATAGGCAGTAAATTTACATCAGGTAAAAATACTTCATCTTTGAATTCCTGTGAAGCCTCTCAGCTATGGCTTTAAACTCACGTCCTAACCATTGGTTGCCAGACATAGGGACTGAAAATTCTTGTTGATAGTCAAAGAAGCAAGGGGAATCATGCTGTTGTTTTAGAAAACATTGTCCCACAGTCAAAGTCATCAAAAGAACACCTTTCATCCCAATACTGTTTGCAGGTTACCACTGGTGTTTGACGGCAGCTGTGTTTGCCTACAACAGTTACAACATTTAAAAGAAAAATGGATGGATGAAGCCCTTTGAGGCATTTCAACATAAAAAGCTATTATGTAAGTACAAGTACTATTTACTTTCATTTGCTTTCTTTCATGCTGGGCACTGAATGAAAGAAAATGGCAGTAAGAGGCTCAACACATGGACAATGTTGCACTGGAGTGTTGACACAATCCATGTGGACCATCTTGCTAGAAAAGTGCTTAACACAATATGTGTTGCCATGGGAGCAAACTAAGCCAATCTAAATTGTTTTAACAATGACAGAAACATATTTCATGTTTAGTAGATTGTCAACATGCCTTGAGCAAGCTTAGTATAATCACTTCAAAATTGATTTCAGTGCAAAGCTTTGCCAGATATTACGGTTGGCATTCACACTAATAGACTCCATTCCACCATGGGTACAGTGTGTGTGAAAGTAATGTAACAGGCTGACATAGACCATGGTGAACAGCATTTTCCAAAGGGTTGTCACACAGTTGTTAGTAGCAACGGCTACAATCATTACATAATCTGGACCTTCCAGGGTTTTTCCACTGACAATTGGAACAGGTTTATGATTGCACATTTCAAATGATTTAAGACCATTAAATTCCTGCTGACATGGTGCTTTGTTGATGACTATATTTGCAGTAAATCAAAATAAAAGTTCTACAAACTACATAATCCAAATTTGAACAAGAATTTTGCAGTGTAATTAACCAAAAACTCTCGGACTTGGGGTCGACTATCTGCTGGGTCACTGGGAAATAAGTAGGGAGGTGGGATTGATGGGATTGATGGGATTGCTCTGAAAACTAATATGGACTCAATGGGCCAAATGGCCTCCTTCTATGCCACAAGAAAATATATGAAGTGCCAGGAGAAAGGAATGCTTTCAGCACTATTGGTACAAGGACTGTGTTGAATGTATTCTATTGTTTTGGAGAATTATTTCTGGGAACTTGGTTCTCTTCATGCAGCTTTCCTTTTTTTCAGGATAATTAAGAAATCACAGTAAACTGTACAGATTGAAAGATACAATAATCACATTCAATGTAAAGTAAAACTGTGGCATCTGTTCTTGATGGCTAAGACATTGTTTACAGTTCTTTCCTAAATGTCCTGGAAAAAAGTGGTGCAACCTACATTCCTGAGGCACTGCTGTCCATATAATGAAGATACTCCCATATTTAAATCAGATTGGGATTCTTAGGAAAATGACCCAGCGAAGATGAAGAACAATGTCAGTTTATTGTGCGACTTGGAGGGTAACTCGCAGCTGACGGCAATTCTGTGACCTTGCTGTCTTTGTTATTCTAGGTGGTAGAGATTACAGGTTTGAGGGACGCCATTGATGGAGCCTTGATGTGCTGCTGCAGTGCATTTTGTGCTTGCAACTAGCTGCTGGTGGAAGAGAAGATTTCAGTGGTGGATGGCCTGCCAATCAAGAAAGCAGATCTGCTGTTGGATTATGCCAAAAATCTTGAGTGCTATTGGAGATGTACTCTTGCAGGTATTTTTCAGTACTCACATCTTTTCATTGGTGTTGTAAGCAGGGGTGCAAGTGTAATAGCCCCTCGATGAGGATCAGTGTGTCAAGGGATAGGGGAGGTGCTAAGTTCTATGATCAGGAATATCCCAGGTTTGAATCCCAATCTAGTTGAAGAACATATGAAGCTGATAGGAAAACACAGGTTCCTGTATCAAGGCATCACAACACCAATGTATCTCAATGCTTCAGAATTACTATGCCCCATTACCCCCACTACCTTCATCTTCCTCCCAGTCACGTAATCTCCAGCAAGAGGCAAAAAAGCCATGAATAGCACCATTGAAAACAACATTCTTCTCTGTCCTCACTCAGACAATCAAAAGGTAACTTATGGGGGAGCAACAATTGCCCACAGCATTACAGGTTAGGGAGGGTAAGGAAATATTTACTCAGTATCCTGGTCCAGAATATTATCTAATAAACTGTGCTGAAAAGTAATTCGGTGTGAAGATCCACATGAGACAAGCACTGGGCTGTTCCATAACATTTCCAAATGCTTAGCAACAGCCCAAGTAAACTAATACTGAATTGGGGATAGGAATCACTAAAACTAATGTGAGCAAATCAACAATAATGATGAAAATAATGTTACCTAAAGATGACAAAATGGTTTTCAACACAGGCAGTAGATGCCAAGTTCTCTTGATGCAGCAGCCATTTCTTTAGTTTGCACGTATCATGCAGCTGTTTAAGGTCAGAGAGGAAAATCAGGGAGTTACAAACCTGGTTAGCTTAACATCTTCAAAGAATCCATTAAGTAGGGATGCCAGTGCTGAACAGCTTGGGAGCTCTCAGTTGATCAGGTAGAATGGGTGTAGCTTTGTAAAAGTTTGCTCATGCCTGACAAATCAGATAGACTAAAGTAGTGCACAGTGAGATATCTTTGGTTGTTATTTAAATGAATTGAATAATGTTCTTATAAAGAGATTATCAGCTAAATTGTGCTTAATGGAATTGTGGGCAAATTATTGATCTGCTTATATATTTAGCTGAGTGGAAGTAGGCAAAGAGTAGTGATAATGGCAGGTTCTCTCCTTGCCAGTTTGTGACTGATGGGGTCCTGTGTCAGGACTTCAGCTATACAGCACACTTATTGATGAATGAGATGATGCAATAGCGAACCATATGGCCAACTTTGTAGATGACAGAAAGATGTCACCTTGCAAGCGATGTAGATGAGGTATTAAAATTATGAGGATATTAATGGATTAAATAAATGGCCAAAACTGTTGTGAACGTATTTCAATATAATCAAGTTTGGGGTAATCCATTATAATTAAAACAGAGAGATCAGGCTTCTTCCCAAATGGTGAAAAGCTAAATGCAGGGGAATTAAAAGTCCATAATTTCATTCTGATTGGCAGTGTTAAACATGTTTTATTGTGATGTCAGTACATTTTACACAGCCTCTGAAGTTCATTGTATTGAAACGAGTGAAATGAATTTCAGAGGCAGGCTACAACACAGTTACCAAGGATGGATGAATCCCGAGCCACTTGTAGCTAGATCATTGAAATGTCTAGAAAACCATCAGAAAAGCTAACAGTGGGCTGGTCTTTATATCCAGAGGAGAAGAACACAAAAAGACAGAAGTCATGTTGCAACTATATAGTTTGTACAATGTTTATTTCTGGGGGCAGGAAGTCATTTTCATCTTTATTGTACAAGAAGACCATTATTTTCCTTCCTGCTTTCATGCCCCCTTCACCTCCAAACAGTGGTAACACCCTTCCACAACTTATGAACCTTTCCTCACCTCCTACCAACAATTGCACACCCCCCCACCACATCACAAATCACTGGAAACTGACCCTTGCTCCAACCTTTTACTGCTGGGTGTGTCTGACACACCAGACCCAGCCCCAGCACTGCTACTCATCTGGTTTCCTTTGAACTGGCAGAGTGAACAACTGAAAAGCTTTAGCTTGTATCAGATCTGTTCTGTAGAACTTGTGCATGACCAAAAGTTCTATTAATGGGACCACAAACTTTGTGACAGTTTAGTTCACCCTTGAACATGCCAACAAAATTCTAAGTCAACAAATTCCACGAAAAATATTCACCGCCCGGCTTGCTTACACAAATAACTAGATAGCTTCTTACTTTACAACATAACTTTAAAGTAAATGATGAAAGTTCTAATTATCTGCTTGACACTGGTGTCTTTGTCCAAGCATATTCATTGTTTGTTCTGACTACCATTTCATTCTCAAATAGGAAATAAATAGATTGAGTCTCCTTATAACTGTCTGTGGGATGCTGTCAGTGAAAATGATTGTCAGTCAAGAAGGCTGCCATTTTTGACTGCATTTCAACAACTGCTTGGAAAATAATTCATTGGATGAAGCTTATGGCTCGGGACATTTCGATTCAATACAGCACTGGATGAATCCCACGATTATAATGTAAGCACTGATTTTCTTTCATCTACAGGTTTGTTATTTATAGAACCTGTCTCATCAAAGAAAACCAGTCCAATAAAAATTAAAATGAAGAATTAAATTTAATAATAACCTTTAGACTTCAGTGCTGAAATGACTCCTGAATCCCTGTAATATACTTGCCTGCTGAATTTGCTCCTCTGGGCATTCATCGCTCATCTAAATAATGCAGCACTAATATTATTATTCCCTGAATTATACTTTCTCATTAGCGTTTGGAATGAACTGTATATTTTGATTCAGTGCTAGCTTGGGAAAAGAATGGAAGGATGATTCTATTGGAAGGATCTATGGCTGTTGATCAAACCAGCACTAACAGGCAGTGCCAGACCAGGATTAGAGAAGGTTTATAAGTCCATACCTTGATTTGATTAATAGTGGACTGTTTTCAATTCTGCTGCAAATTAGGCAGGTGGGGTGAATAGTAGTCTGGACCCCTAACCCCTTTTCACAGCAATGCCTCTCTACAACAATACCAGCAAGCTGTTATCAAACCAGCACTAACAGGCAGTGCCAGACCTGGATTAGAGAAGGTTTATAAATCCATGGCTTCTCTATAGAGCTAAACAGGAGGGAGAGGAGAAAATATCTGATGCAAGTGGGAAGGATTGGAGGGATTGAAAGGGGGGGGGTAGTGGGGATTAAAAAACATTGGCAAGAAGAGAGTTTGATTTTCAGTAAGCAGCTTGAAGTGGGTTTAACAACTATGTGAATGTCTCTACAGTTTGCAATAGAGGGAGTATTTGGTTTGGCCACTCAAAATTTGGTTTCACAGATCGGATAGTGTGAACTACCCAAAGGAAATCCAAAATACCATCAGGGTTTAAAACATTTTAAACTTCAGTGAGTATCTCATCTGTTTTGCAAAGCAGTCCTTTTCATAGGGAAAGGCTTGGATATTATTCCAAGGGTACCATCTGCGCTAAATCATTTTAAAATTAAAATGCCTGCTGTGTCCCTGCTAATGATGAAAGTCAGGTGGTAGGAAGACACAAAAAATCCCCAATAAATGTTTCCCTAGGTAGCAATGTGGATGGATCATTAAACCATTTCGCAGGCAGAGCCAGATTAGAACACACACAAAATGCTGGAGGAACACAGCAGGTCAGGCAGCAACTATGGAGAGAAAGAAACAGTCGACATTTCAGGTCGAGATCCTTCATCAGGACTGGAAAGCATTTTGTGTGTGTTGCTCCAAATTCCAGCATCTGCGGAATCTCTTGTGTCTCTGCCAGATTAGAACAGCTATACCGCCTTTAACCTCCAGGGGGCAAGAAAGATCAATTCAAAACAACAGAACTTTCTGCAAATAAAACTAATCAAATCTCTCTCCAGTATTGTAATGTGAGTTTACATCAAAATATTAAATGCTCTGAATCTCTCTGTTTGACTTGTTGTACAATTTGCTCATTTGATTCAAAACAAGCATGCTTCAGATCCAGGCTAGGTCTTTATTCCTTGGAACGTAGGAGAATGAGGGGTGACCTTATGGAAATATTTAAAATTTATAAGAGGTGCAGATAAGGTGGATGGTAACAGTCTTTTCCCCAGGACAGGGGAGTCCAAAGCTAGGGGGCATAGATTTAGGGTGAGAGGGGCAAGAATTAAAAGGGACCTGAGGGGCAACTTTTTCATGCAGAGGGTGGTGAGTATATGGAACGAGCTGCCAGAGGAAGTAGTTGAGGCAGATACAATCGTATCATTTAAGAAGCACTTGGTTGGTACATGGAGGGGAGGGGCCTGGAGGGATATAGCTGAGCGCAGGAAATTGGGACTAGCTAGTGGACAACGTGGTTGGCTTGGACTTGTTGGGCCAAAGGGCCTATATCTGTGCTGTATTGCTCTACGACTCTATGACTCTAATTAAATTGATTCAAGGAGGCAGAAAACCTTTGTAATATTTGTACTGTGAAACTCCAATAATCTGGTTGATTCATTGTTTTGAAACCCGATGGTGTGGCATCTGGCTCACTGGCTCTGTTTCCGGCACTTACTTTAAACACACTGGGGCACTGTTTCCTGTGCTCCCTTTAAATACACAGGGACCCGGTTTCCAGCACTCCCTTTAAACACAGCAACCCTATTTCCTGTGTTCCTTTTAACTTCACCAGGGCCTGGTTTCCTGAGATCCTTTAAGACACACCAGGGCCCTACTTCCCACACTGTCTTTAAACTCTTCAAGAGGGATAACCTCAGAAGCATCTTGGTGGAACCCTGAGTGCTGAACTCTTTGGATAAAGACTATTCTTGTGGTCGAAGTTCACAAATCTCCTGTCCACTCTTTGCATCAGAAAAATGCAAAAGTGACATCAAGCGTAGTGTGCATGTCCATTAAGCTCAATCAGGTATGCCCAGGACATGATGGACATGAAGGAATCTGGAAGAATTTCCTGAAGAGTGTTATACGTGCAAGAGCTCTTGCTGACAATTAATGATAGAAATCCTAGCCCTAAGTATATTAAAGCAGAATTGGAATTGTGGAAGTATCATTTCATGGTTCATCTAATGAGAGGATCTTAAGACTAATGAAGAGAAGCATGAAGCTGATTGTGAAGAGTAAGATGACAGGATCCGGGCATAGTACTTGCGAGCCACAGAGGAAGTTGTTGGGGTTGTTACTGTCTTACAATGCAGATGGGAAAAGACCCAGCCTGAAGAAAGAATGTAGCTGAGCAATATATAAATTATATAAATATAAAAGCAATTGTATCAATAGGCTGGTTTGATATTGATGTTGGCAGCTGACACTATTCACTTTTGCGGTTATTAGGAAGTATGGAATGGACTGACCACAAATCATTAAAGAGGGAAAGGAAAGAGAAAGAAAAAGAGAGGAGAACAGGATTGAAAGAGAGAGAGAGGGAGATAGACAGAGAGACAGACAAACTCACAGAGAGAGAGTCATAGAGTCATAGAGCATGGAAACAGGCCCTTCAGCTCAAATGGTCCATGCTGACCAAGATGCCCCATCCAAGTTAGTCCCACTTGCCAGCATTAGACCCATAACCTTCTAAACCTTTCCTATCCATGTACCTGTTCAACTGTCTTTTAAAAGTTATTATTGTACCTGCCCCAACCATTTCCTCTGGCAGCTCATTCCACATACATTCCCCCCCTTTGTGTAAACAAGTTACCCCTCAAGTCCCTATTAAATCTTTCCCCTCTCAGCTTAAACCTATGACCTCTAGTTCTTGATTCCCTAATCCTGAGAAAAAGATTGAGTGCATCCACTCTATCTATGCCCCTCATGATTTTATACACCTCTATGAGATCATCTCTCAGTCTCCTGTGCTCCAAGGAATAAAGTCCTAGCCTGTCCAATCTCTCCCTATAATTCTGTTCCTCAAGTCCTGGCAACATCCTTGTAAATCTTTTCTGCACCCTTTCCAGTTTAGTAACATCTTTCTTACAGCAGGGCGACCAAAACTGAAACAATATTCCAAGTGCGGCCTCACCAATGTCCTGTACGACCGCAACTTGACCTCCCAACTTTCATATTCAGTGCCCTGACTGATGAAGGGTGGTGTGCCAAAAGCATTCTTCACCACCCTGTCGACCTGTGACTCCACTTTCAGGGAACCATGTACTTGAACTCCAAGGTCCCTCTGTACTATAAGAGAGAGAGAGAGAGGGCACAGGAGAGGCTAGGCTATTACTGGAGAATTTATTTTTAATATACTTCCCTTTCATCTACGGTATAACATTCCAATTTTAACATTAATACCATCATGAATACAATGTTCATGACATTCAGAATTTGGTTTTGTTTCAGTGGGAGCATGAATATCATTACCACAATGTACTTTACTGCCAACACTTTAATGAAAGTGCTATGGAACAATGCTATTTCCATGAATGTGCAATGGAACTGTGTTGCTTCAGATACTGTTACCTCTGTGTGCTCCCAGAACAGAAGCAGCAGGCAAGGTATATTCCCAGAGGTCCCTTGAAGATGAGCCGGTAGATTTGTCTGCCAACCTTCCTTGATGTGACAAGAACCCAGATGGTCCTATTTTTCAAACAGGAGCTTTTTCTTCTGAACAAGTCCCTTAGAGTCAAGCATGACTTGCATCCATTATGATTCTGTGAGTTGTGAATTAACTAGTAGGCCTTATATGGGAATTGAACATCTTTCACCTGGGACGGGTGGGTGAGTTGTTTGGCAAGTTGTGTACTCCTTCTGCTGTTAACATTTGGCTTCCATATGCTTCAATTGGAGTAGTGTCAAAGTGCTCGAGTCTCTTCCTGGATACTTCTCTGCCTTATTGAATAGACTTTTGGGCTAGGGATTCCCATATGCCAGTGAGGAAGTTACATTTTCACAGAGGGTTTGAGGATCTCCTTGAAGTGCATCCTCTCTCCTCCTGGGAATCTCTTAGTGTGATGGAAATGGGAGCAAAGAACTTGTTTCGGGGTTTGAAGTCAGGCATGCGGATGATATGGCCCCTGCATTGGAACTGATTGAACATAATTAGAGCTTTGATGCTGGGGATATTGGTTCAGAAAAGGACATTGACATTGGTTCATTTGCCAGTGGACTTGGAGGAGTTTACATAGGCAGTATTTGTGTATTTCTCCATGGCTTTGAGGTGCCTGCTACAGGTTATCCATGTCTCCAAAGCATAAGAGGCAGGATCACTGGTGGTTTTGTCATTGATGTCTATCTCCTCTGAGAGGTGCCTGTTCTGGTGAAAACTGCCCTTTTCCAACAGTGAAGGCCGATATACTTACTGTAGCCTCCTCTGTCTGTCACTTAACCTTGCTTCAGGTACCAGCAAGGTACTGGCAGCAACCTAACAATGCACTGCCCACTTGCACATGTGCTACAGTTGGGAGCAGTCTTAGGGGGGTTCTTCTGGATGAGAACTGAGCATGCATATTACTTAAAGGGACCTTGGCTGAGATCAGTTCCTGACCCTGACTTTTAAAGCTGGTCCTTTATAGACAATACTGAAGCATACTCTGTGAAGGTTGCTTCTATATGAGTGGTCCACACAGACATTAAAATCCCAGACGTGTTTTCCAGGCCCACGTTGCAAAGAGTTAAACACCACAGAGCTCTTCTGGGATCAGCATTTCAGATGCACTGGGAACTGGAAGGACAATCACAGACTGTGCCACTTGCAGAGAATGTACCATTTTCCTGTCCAAATGGTTTTCTATTAAAATTAACTTGCATAGTGCATAAAAAAAAAACCTGGTGCATTTGATCAGATTCCTTGGCAGCTTCTTCCCAGAGTAGAACCTAGCAGCTGATTCCTCTTTTCCATTGTGATAATCTTGAGCAGGCCACCCAGGCACACCAGGCATGTCATCGGCTCTTCTTTCTTAGTAGTTTGAGGAGATTTGGTATGTCACCAAAGACTCTTACAAATTTCTATAGATGTACGATGGAGAACATTCTGACTGGCTGCATCACAGCCTGCTATGGAGGCTCCAATGCACAGGGTCGCAAGAGGCTGCAGAGGGTTGTAGATTCAGCCAGCTTTACCCTCCCCATCATCGAGGACATCTTCAAGAGGCAGTGCCTCAAGAAGGCGGCATCCATCACTCAGGACCCTCACCGTCCAGATCATGCCCTCTTCTCGTTACTACCATCAGGGAGGAGGTACAGGAGCCTGAAGAATCATACTCAATGATTCGGGAACAGCTTCTTCCAGTCCACCATCAGATTTCTGAATGGTCCATGAACCCATGAACACTTGTTATTCCTTTTTTTTACACTATTTATTTATTTTTGTAATTTATAGTAATTTTATGTCTTTGCACTGTACTGCTGCTGCAAAACAACAAATTTCATATCATATAAGTCAGAGATATTAAATCCAATTTTGATTCTGATATTCAGACTCTCAGTTACTTCATTTCACTTAGTTTTCCTTCCTTCTGCCTCTGATCACTCCCTCACTCGTCTCTGCAGCGTGTTCCCAGTTAATTTGTGTGTCAAGTGTTTGCTTATTCTCCTTGCTCTGATCCTTGGCTTTGTAGTTCTCCAGACAACCAGCACTCAGTAGTCATAGCCAGATATTGCACCCCCCTCCGCACCCACCCCCCCCCCCCCCACACACACACTTTTTCCCTGGTGTTGTTCTGACCCAATTATTTGACTGGGAAAGCCCTGCTATTGCCCTGTCTCCAACTGTGAATCAAAAATAGAAAATAGCAAACCAGAGGGCTGGAGTTAGAATAGTGAGAGTTTTTTTTAAACAAAATAAACTTTATTCATAATAAAAGAAGTATATACAATAATAAAACAGTTCAAACCTTTATATTCGTGAACAGTTCCATTCTTAGTGTTACCTTTTTATATATAAAAAAAACACAGAGTTGGACACCTTTAACCATACACTGGAGACTTGCCTGGAAGTTGTTTCACACCTCAGGACTCATGTTAATCCAGTCGTCTGAGAGCAGCCAACACACTTTTTACATGAGCTGTCTGTAACAAGGTCCAAGGCACCATGTGCAGCTTTGTAAATCACAACACCGAGAAAAAGAATTCTCCTTTGCTAAAAACAAAGAAAAACTTCAGATTCTGGAAGAAATAAAAACAGAAAATGCTGGAAATTTTCAACAGATCAGTCAGCATTTTCCTTTGCTAGCTTTGGAAGTTAACAGACATGGGTCAGGAATTCACCACCCATCTCACAGAGGGTGGTGAATCTCCAGAATTCCCTACCCAGAGAGTTGTTCTGGCACAATCACTGAAGGAATTTATAGAGGAGGTAGATACATTTTTGAATGATCGGGGAATTGAAGGCTACGGGGAACTGGAACAGAAGAGCTGGGGCCTGGATCAGATTAGTCATGCTCGTATTGAATGGTGGGACTGGCTTGGAGGGCCAAGTTGACTAGTCCTCTTGTGTTTTCTTGTGTTCTTACATGTTTTTGAGGGTCAGACCTTCAATCATGGTGGGAATCGGGACCTTGTAAATCTAATCAGATATTGCTGACCCTTTTTACTGGAGGGTTGCATGTTATGTCAAGAGTTGGAAAAACAATTTCTAGCATCTGTAGTTCTTTGCTTTTTGATTAGTCTTCACCCACAGCCTACATTCATTTGAATCAATCAATCACCGGACAATGGCCACTCTAATGGTAACTATATCAAAAGAGAAAATGTAGACCTAGAAATTCAATTTACTTTTTTGTTTAACCTCCCCTTTGTGACTCAGGGTGAAATTTTCTTTGACAAAGGTCCTTTGAGTCACCTGGTCATGTTATGACATGTTAGAGACTCTATGTAAATGTCATTGCAGTATTGAACCTGGTGCATTCATCACAGTAACAGAAATCGAATATGTTAGAGATACCCAGCATGTCAGGCAGCATCTGTGGAGAGAGAAATCAGTTAATGTTTCTGGTCCTTGGCTGTGCTGAGAAAGATTAGAAATCAAACAGGTTCGCAGAGAAGGCAAAGTGTTAGAAAGAAAAAGAGAATGTGTGTGATAGGATGGAGATCAGAAAAGACTGAATGACAGAAATGTCAATGTTGGTTAAGGGAGAGTTTAAGGAACATCGTCAGGGAAGAAGTGGAGAGAGGGAACAATAGAGAGGGAGTTCCATGGCTAAGAACTTGTTAGCTGAAGGTACAGGTGACAATAATGATGATTAAAATGTGTGATGACTATGAGACCAGAATTGGAGGAGCACAAATAGCTTATTGATTTGTGCTCCTCCAATTCTGTGAGGTTAGTGGTTGGGTGGAAGAGGTCCTGGACAGATATGAAAATAAGGGTGAAGATTTTAAAACTGATATATTGCTTAAGTGGAAGCTGGTAAATGTCAGTAAACATAGGGTGTGTGGGTTAGTGTGAATAAGAGGAAGGAGATGGGCCTAGAGTTGGAGTTGTCAAATCTACTGATGGCAAAGGAATGGATGAAGGTTTCAGCAGCAGATGTATTGGGGTGAAACAGGTTAGACAATGGAAATGAATTCTCTTTGTAAGGGACAACACACAAAATGCTGGAGAAACTCAGTGGGTCAGGCAGCATCCACTCCAGATAAAGGGTCTCGACCTCAAACGTCGACTGTCCATTTCCCTCCACAGATGCTGCCTGACCCGCTGAGTTCCTCCAGCATTTTGTGTGTTCCTTCAGATTCCTTCAGCATCTGCAGTCTCTTGTGTCTCTCTTTGTAAGGGTGCTGATACCAGAGTTCAGAACATCCCTGTTCAAATTCGGATAGTTGCTGAGGAAAGAGGTCAGACACAAGGTTTGTGGAGATCACCAAAAACAATTCCTTTGGTTTTACCAACATTCAGTGGAGGAAATGTCTTTGCATCCAGTATTGGATAATGGGCAAGCAATCTGACAATTTAGGGACAATGGAAGGGGAGGTTGAGCTGGGACTCATTGGACTACTGGCTGAAATTGCTGCCATGCTTTCAGACAATATTAGCAATGAATATTATGGAAATGAGAAATACAGTGCAGACTGAAGTAATGGTGCAGGAGTGGGAAGTCCAGTTGTGCAAATAAGAATTGAACCAGGGGGGCAAATGCATCTTATGCAACTGGTCAAGAGTTGTTGTAGGGGCATGGTGTGGTCAACCATGTCGAGGGCTGCAGTCAAGTTGAGAAGGACAAGAGGGGTAAATTTTCATCTCATTAATGGTCTTGATAAGATCTATAATAATCAAACACAAATAACCTAGACAGGGCAAATCTACCATCCATACCTGGTACTCTCTGTGACGCCAGCTCCATATCAATGTTGTCAATACTTCAATAGCCTGCTGAAGTGGTCTATCTGGCCATGCTGTCGCTATCAGTGCAACAGACAAGATGCTGGAGGAACTCAGCAGGTCAGGCAGCATCTATGGAGGGAAATGGACAGTCGACATTTTGGGTCGAGATCCTTCATCTTGCTTGTTGCTCTAGATTCCAGCATCTGCAGTCTCTTGTGCCTCCATGCTGCTATCAGTGGTTTAGGATGGTGACCCACAGCCACATATCAAGATCAGCCTCGGGTGAGAAATTAATGTAGATGTTGTTTGTGCCTCTCATATCCTAAGAATGGATTTTTAGAACTGCAAGCTCATTAAGTTTAACCATTATAGCAGAAAAGAGCAGCGATCAGCTGGTATCTCTGGATGATTTTTCTTCACTTGCCAACTCAGAGAAGTTATAGTAACTTCACCACAACTGAAACTGAGGTCAGAAAAATTAGCAGCCAAGACACTTCTATTGCTAAAGTAGGATAGTGCGGAGCGGGATGAAAATGATTATTAAACAATGTTAAAATGTTTTCTTTTGTAAATTATCTAATGGCTCTTTATTAAACTACTAATATCCTGATACTTCTGCAAATAGATTTACAAGTAGCATTCAAGTGTTTAACAACACCATCAAATCTGACCTAATTACAATGAATGTTTGAAACATTTTGAAACATAGATTTCAAACCTTATAGTACACTGAACTACATGCATTTTTCATTATATTAATGTTGGTAAAGCATCAAAATACAAGTACTGTGCCAGTGGTTAATTAATTTTAATATGAATCAGAATCATTATGAAATTATAATGCTTTTTCTCAAAACACAGCAGAATTGGTTTTATCCACAGTACTGCTAAAATACAGTCGGAGCTTGTTAGTATTGGCCTGAATCTAAAACATCAGCAGTTCAGTGAATAATTGCCAGCATCTTCCTTGTAACAATGCATACATACAAAACGTTCATGCAAACATGTGTGAATGTGTGAGTCCTAAACCTCTGCCCAGATGATTTCCACTATCATTCCTAGTGCATCCTGGCACTGGACTATGAACTTCCAAGAAATTACATTGGGAAGTTAGTCTGTTCTTCTGGCACCAACATGGAGAAGAACAGCTGTAAAGGAGAAGGGCAAGTATAAGGTAATGTATATTCTTTATTTGTTTTATATATGTACTTAATAGATTTATTTATAAGTGTTTTAAGAATAATAAAATAATTTAACAGAAAGTGGGTATCACTGGCAGGACCACATTTATTTCCCCTAAGAAAGTGGTGGTGAGCTGTCTTTTTGAACTGCTGCAGCCCTCTGCAAAGGTGCTCCCATAATGCTGTAAGGTACTTAGACCCAATGACATGTGACTAACTGCACTCTGGGCTGCAACAATGTGTGCAGAAGAAAGCCACGGTAAGAATGCTGCACAGCATTTTAGACTTTGTTTTAAGCAACAACCTTTGTTGCTAGTTTGATTTTCTGACTATTTTTCAATACCTTCAAGAATGAACAAGAGAGATAATGAGACATAGTATCAGAAATGTTGTCTACTGGAAGTAGGAATTTTAAATTCTGAGTTGAATTTGAAAACCAAATACTCAACAGAATCCCTCTCAATTGAAATAATGCATGGATATAATAAGAAAAAAAGCAAGCTATGTGATACAATTGAAGATTTATGCCAACAAATAAAAATACCTCGTTGTTGGATTTCCAGACAAGAATAATGGAGATAGAGAAAGGAAGAGTTCAGTGTTGTGTTGACCATAGCAGATAAACCAGAGCAAACAAAAGTGAAAATGTTGTTGTCCTGATGCAGGGTCTCGACACAAAACATTGACCATTCTTCACAGATGTTGCTCCAACCTCTGAGTCCCTCAGTTTTCTTTTTTGCATGTTGTTGTATCTCATTGGTCATAAGGGGACAAAATGGTACCAGGCCACAAAGAGCACAAATGAGAACCTGGAGAATGCATTAATACCATTACAAGCACATTGAAACTCATCTAGAAATAAAACAGTCAATTATTACTTGTTCCTCAAATACAACCAGGAGCAGGGAGAAGCCTTTGATATGTTCCCAGTAGAGCTAAGATCGTTAGCAGGTAATTGAAATTTGAGAGATCTAAAGGACTTCCTCTTCAAAGTTTGAATTATATGTGGAATCTAGGAGTTCAAGCTGAAGAAACTGCTACTGCATGAGACAAATTAATTCCTGGAAGAGTACAGACAGGCAAAACTGAGGAGCTATCTAAAGCCAGGCTAGAAATATTGGACAGCCAACAGCAGGAAGTAAGTGTGGTAAGGCATGAGACAAAAGACAAGGACAGAGCAGTCAAGATGGCTTAGGCTTTGCAAGTATTATGAATAATGGAGAAAGAAGTACCCTCCATATTGAAAAATGGACGTGTGATGTAGATTGGAAAATCATTTTTACAAACAGTGCATCATACGTCATGAAGTCAACATCAAAAGACCATGGAGTGGATGTGATTAACGTGCAGGCACTGAGACTGAGATTCAGAATGACCATTGAACACAATGTACCTGATGTCAACAAGCTTAGTTCAGTAAACATCCACACTGTATCCATACTGAGAAGTTGGTGTAAGTGAAACCAAAGCTACTTCAACTTGACTTGGAAGTAACACATCAGCAAGCGATTAATCTGGAGTAAGTGCAGATTAAACCAAGGAATCACATGCAAGTGATACTCCATAATACTACACCGAAACTGGCTGGGAGATGCTTTATGAAGTTGCTGAACCAAAAGAATCAAGGGGGTTACAATGTGGATTCCAACACAGTATACCAAAGAGATATCATACTCCACTTAGAAGTACATCAATGCTAGAACGTGATTGATTACAAAAATAAGAACAATTGGATCATGAAGGCTGCTTCTACACAAGCAATCTCCTCATCTATGTAACTTACTGATTAAAATGTAAACAACAACAAAACAGGATGTCAAACACCTTCTAATCCTATTGAGACAAACCAACCAGTAGTGCACACACCAACACATGTTCCCACGTCTTTGAAGGAGAAACTTAAAGACTGGTTCAAAAGGCTGTCTCAGGCTGGGGTAGGAGTCCAAGTGGACACAATATCCCCAGTGTTGAGAAATAAAGTGGGAAGCTGAGAACTGGCCTAGACCTAAGTGACATTAGTGGAACTTAGAAGAAGAGCTACTACCCTGTGAAAAAGATCAAAGGTGTTTTGCCAGACCCAAGCAAAAACTTCCAGTGCTCAATGCAAAGAGTGGGTTAGGCTTGTAAAGGAAATCTGCTTCAATGCAGCACTGGAGAAGAGTTTTGTCTGGAATCAACATAGCACCTGGGGAAATTCAGAAAAGATTGGGTGCTGCATTTCAAGTTCTCAGCTGGGTAAGACCACAGGTAATGACATAATGGCTTTTCGTAAAGGGGAAACAAAGATAAGACAGAGGTTACTGTGAAGGAACCTGTGGAACTGCTAAAGAAGATAAATCATCACAATCCAAGCCTTCTGCAATACCCTATCACCAGGAATGATGAGTAGAGACTCATGAGTGGATAAGTCTCTACTCTCAGCAACTAGAAAAGCTGGAATCAGAAGTGTAGAAGAGTGTAGGAAAACAATGGAAGGTAGTCAAAAGCAGAGAAGTGATCTACTCTGACAGAGGATCCAAAAACCTTCCACTGCTAAGGGTTGTAGACACAGTGAGAATGAAGGCTGCATCAGACTTGTGTCAGACGTGGCAGAAGTTACCAATCACTCAACACAAGCTGTACCCAAGATCATATGAAGTTATGATGTCAGAGGAATAGACACCATCCTTGAAAGATAATGGAAGAGGCTTGCTTGACAGAAGCAGATGCACCATTAACCCTGCAGGCAAAAATATCACAACTCAGCAACCAACCCTGGGAGAACCACAAGTAATTAGGAAAAGATCCCAAAAGACACTCCACCAATCCAATTATTGTCAAAGTCAAAGATGAGTTTATTGTCATATGCACAAGCACATATATGTGTGCACAGGTGCAATGAAAAACTTACTTACAGCAGCATCACAGGCACCTAGCATCATATAAGCAGCATTCACAAGAAAAACATGTTAAATATAAATTATACACAATTTTTAGAAGCAAGAACACAATTAGAATAATAAAAAAGTCCATTTTAGTGCAAAGTGGTCATAGTGTTGCTAAACTGTAGTCATTAGGGTTGTGCCGGTTGGTTCAAGAACTGAGTGGTTGAAGGGAAGTAGCTGTCCTTGAACCTGGTGGTGTGGGACCTCAGGTTTCTGTACCTCCTGCCCGATGGTAGCCGCGAGAAGATGGCATGGCCCAGATGTTGGGGATCTTTGATGATGGATGTTGCCATCTTGAGGCAGCACCTCCTGTAGATACTACCGATGGTGGGGAGGGATGTGCCCGTGATGTATTGGGCAGAGTCCACTACTCTCTGCAGCTTCTTATGTTCCTGCACATTCAGATTGCCGTACCTCACCATAATGCAACCAATCAGGATACTTTCAGTAGTACACCTGTAGACGTTTGTTCAAGTGTTTGGTGACACGCCAAACCTCCTTAACTTCCTAAGAAAATAAAGATGCTGTCGCACCTTCCTTGTCGTTGCACCCATGTGCTGGGCCCAGGACAGGTCATCTGATATGTTAACACCCAGGAATTTAAAGCTGCTGACTCTCTTCACTGCAGATCCCCCAACGTAGACTGGTGCATATTCACCCTCCTTCCCCTTCCTGAAGTCAACAATCATCTCTTTAGTTTTACTGACATTGACTGAGAGATTGTTGTTGTGTCACCACTCAGCCAGGTGTCCTATCTCGCTCCTGTACGCTGATTCATCACCACCTGTGTTTCGTCCAACAACAGTGGTGTCATTGGCGAATTTATAAATGGCATGGGAGCTGTACTTAGCCACAGAGTCATGTGTGTATAGAGAGTAGAGCAGGTGGCTAAGCACACAGCCTTGAGATGCACCTATGTTGATGGTCAGCAGGGAGGAAATGTTGTTACTAATCCTCACTGACTGAGGTCTGCCGATGAGGAAGTCAAGGATCCAGTTGCAGAGGGAGGTACAGGGGCCCAGGTCTTGAAGCTTGATGTTGAGTTTGGATGGGATGATTGTGTTGAATGCCGTGAACAGCAGCCTGAATATGTGTTCCTGTTGTCCTGATAGTCCAGAGCAGAGTGAAGAGTCAGAGAAATCGTATCTCCTATTAATCTGTTGTGGCGGGAGGTAACTTGGAAGGACTTTGTACTAAAAAAAATCACATGTCCACTGGACATTTCTTTGCATGACTGTTTTTCTTTTACTTTTGTCTTTCATTCTTTTGTCATATGTAATATTGATTTGTGGACAATAATGTTTGCCTTAAAGCTATCACCACTCTAAGGATTGCATCATGTGGTTAAATTCTCTCTGGGCTACAACAATGGGAATTTAAAGTTCCAGACACAGTCTATGTGGAGGAAAGCTACAGAAAGAATGCTGCCTGACCTTGTAAGCTTTTATTCATTATGAAATTCCTTTGCTGATAGCTTGAAATACAGACAGCTTTCTATAGCATAGAGAGTGAATGAGAGAGATACTGAGATAAGCAGAGCCTAATGTTTACCACCGCAAAGTGTAGTGATGCTCAGTGCCTCCTCAATCAAGTCAGGGCCGGCCTTGCAGTGCTTCAAGTCAAAAGCAAGCTGTGAACGTGACTAGTGAGGCTCTCAGCCAATGAGCCAGACCATTGTTTATCATGAGGTAAAATAACACGATGCACTTTTCGTTCTTGTTCAAAGCAGTTTTAGATTTAATTGAAGCCTATATTCTGCAAACCATGCATGCTACTTAAGTGATTAATCGTCTGTTCAAATCTAAAGCTTTGACACTTTTAACAAATATCTTTCAGCTATTTCCCAGCTCTTTGGCATCACCTGGTTTCTTGCATTTATTCATGAGTTATTTGCCTCATCCCCAAAGGTTGAAATGCATGACACAGTGCAGTAACCCTTCCACCTCAGCTTTAATCACCTTCACAGCTCACCAAAAGCTTCCTTTAATATCTGCATTGTTTTTGTACATCCCTTAGGTTTCTTGAACCACAGAAAACAGCTCTTCAGAGTCTAATCCTTCTGCTTATGCTCCCCTGCCATTTACTTGACTTTTGCCACATGTTTTCTACATTCCACTCATTGGTTTCTGCTGATTATTTCCATCTAAGTCTTGCTTCATTTGAGAGGATGAATTATGTAAGGGGTGGGGAGAAGGAAGTCCATTCATTTTATAAGTTGCATACAGATTTGGTCTCCTTAGTTAAAAGGATATACTTACCATTGACAGGGTACAACAAAGGCTCACCAGACTGAGACCTGGGCTGATGGGACTACTGCAAGAGGAGGGATTGCATCAACGAGGCTTGTATTTATTAGAGGTTAAAAGAATGAGAGGAGAGGTTATAAAATCCTGACAGGGCTTGACAGGCTGAACATTTCCCTTGGCTTGGGGATCTAGAACCTGGGGTCACAGTCTTAGAATATGGGGTACGCCTTTGGAATATGGAAGGAGACTGGAAGTCCCAGAGGGAGAACGTGCAAACTCCACACTGGCAACATCCGAGGTCAGGATCGAACCCCGGAGCTGTGAGTCAGCAGCACTACCCTTTGCAGCACTGTAATACCCTTACAGTAATTCACACCGTCGTATGTTTTGGAATGTTTCAATTGTGGGCTAGGTTTCAAGACAGCAGTTTTACCTGACTTTGGTGGTGGAGCTGCACAACTCAGTGCCAACCTTGAATGTTTGAGTTTAACTGCACATTATCTGATATTGCTTTGTCATTGATGCGTAAATTCTGATAAGCACCATTAATCTTACTATTATTTTGGCAGAAAATAATAACTGATATTAGGATAAGTGACTGATCCCCAAGGTAGACTATTAGAAGTCTGCAGACTGTAGGACTAAGAACTGTCTGAAAGAGGAAAGGGGTTTCTGAACATTAAAAATATGGGAAAGGAAGATCTGACAAAACAGATCAAGCACATTGAGAGTTCAGATAACGGATAAGGGGATAACAGGCTTATAGCCCAGGAGGAACAGCAGAGGAGACGTCTGAATAACCACAAATATGTTGATCAATAGAGACAGGATCTTTCAGATTTAACAGAGAGGGAGGCGGAAGGCAGGAGATCAGAGAAGGATTTGTTATCGATCCAGTCCTTTTCTGCATCGTATCTAGGAGTGAGAAAAGTGTATTTGTATTGCAGCAGGGATGGGCCAACTCAGGCTTTGTTGGAAGTTAAAAGAACTGCTCACTCATTGTTACATACCAGGGAGCTCTTGTAAAATTGTAAGGTCATTTCTTTGGAATTCATTTAATACCACTGTATTAACTACTTCCTACGTCACCACCCATAGATAGATATAATCCTCATTGTAACTATATGAAAGTCCTTGATAACTTTCATCCTATACTTCCCTATAGCTCTAAGAATTTGATCCTCTTGTCATCGTTCATTACCATTTCTACTGAAGGATGGTGATAACAGTCTATAAAATCCATTAAGTAATTGCCAAACCTGTCCCTAATCAGATAGCTCTGTCAATTTTAAAAGAGAATTGATTGGGTCATCATTGTTTTTGCCAGGACACTATCCTAATGTCAAAATTCAGTCCTTTAAATCCTTTTTACAGTGGATTCATGACAGTGGCTGTAGAAGAATTCAGATGTTATACATCTCTCAGACCTCAGCATGCAACAACGGAAGGACTCAACAGCACATAGCAATTTACATTTATATTGTGCTTTTAACATACCTGAGGTACAAAAGCCCTTCACAAGGGCATGATAAATTCAAATGAAGAAGGTATGAGGAGACTAACCAAAAACTTGATCAAAGTTATGGCTTTGGAGAACGACTGTACAGGGGATCAGGGAGGTAAACAAAGATGGTTAAATTTAGTGGCACATGCTCAGTAACGTGGCAGCAACGTGGCATCAAAAATCCTGAAAGCTGTTCCTGAGGCTATAATAATATTACTGCGTATTTCAGACCTTGTGAACAAGTAAAGCAAAGCTCATCAGGAGCCATAGTAAGTGAGGGGGTTGAAAGACAGAATGTGCTCAGGAGTCAGAGCAGGGTTAAATTTGTACAATGTGTTGGATGTTTGGGAATGAGGTGGCAGCAAGCTGGTTGGTGTTGCTTGTTAACACGCAGCCCTTCCTAACATAATTGCATTAGTTCATAGCTTTAGAAGATAGAAGAGCAAAATCTCAGGACACAGCTGGTGCATTTGACACTTTGATTTCTTAAGAATTAAGTTACAGTTGTTGTCATCTAGGTTGTTCCAAATTATGGAGAACTTTGAAAGGTTTTCACTAATGCCTCTGTAGTCACCACTTTTAGAAACCCGCAAAGCAGACCATCAACTCCAAAGAACACAGGCCATCAGCTTCGCTAATCTTTGATCCACCAATACATGAAGTAAGATGTGCTCTGGATTAAGAGGACATACGATACTTTGATTTCTATACGATAAGGTTCTGTATCAAAGGTTACCATAGGAAATAAAAGCTTATGGTGTAGTAAGTGACATTTTGCCATGGCTAGAAGATTGGCTGGTTAACAGGAAACAGAGAATCAGAATAAATAACTATTTTTTATGTTTGCAAGGTATGGGCTAAATGCGGGCAAATGGGACTGGCTTAGATGGAAATCTAGGTCAGCAGAGAAGAGTTGGGTCAAAGGGCCTGTTTCTGTGCTGTATGACTCTATTGGTATTGGTATTGCTTTATTATTGTCACTTGTACCAAGGTACAGTGAAAAACTTGTCTGACACACCGTTCGTAGAGATCAATTCATTACACAGTGCAGATACATTGAGTTAGTACAGAGTGCATTGAGGTAGTACAGGTAAAAACAATAACAGAGTACAAAGTGTCACAGCTACAGGGAAGTGCATTGCAGGTAGACAATAAGATGCAAGGTCATAACAAGGTAGATTGTGAAGTCAAGAGTCCATCTCAATATATAAAGGAACCTGTTGTGTGAAATGGTTCTTTTTGGTCTTAAAGATCAAGGACTCTGGCCACGAGCTTTGGATATCAAAACTAGTTTAATCACAAAGATAAACATGGGACAGAATGGATGGGAACAGACACACTCTCACTCACATGCAGGATACCGCGAACACGGGAGGGAGTCGCAACTGGGGTAAGGTATACTCACACACACACACACACACACTGATACGCACAAGCACACAATAACAATGTACAACTTCAGGATATAACACTTCAATGCCTGACCCACACTAACATTGGTTCTAACACTACCCGGAGTCTGAGTAAAACGCTCCCAGACCATGTGGTGATGCACTCTTACCAGTGATCTCTGCAGAGTTGTCTCACTACTCCTGGGGTCGTCAAAAGAGGAAGGACTAGGGGATTGCAGCCCTTTTTATGGTGCTAGGAGGCTGGGTGGAGCCTCACTGTTGTGATTTAAATGAGCCAATGGTGTGGGGGTCAAAGACAAAGGCACCTGTCACAGCCAATGGTCAGACAAGTTCAGAGATAAAAGGTACTCTCACACCTGAGGGATGGGTAGAGCTGCACCTTGATTGACAGTGGTATAACTTCTGATCCGAGGAGCAACGCTGTCCTCCAGTCAGCAGGGGTCAGTGTTGTTACTGTCACATGAGAGCCATGTGGATTTCTCACAACAGAACCGTTCAATAGTCTTATCACAGTGGGATAGAAGCTGTCCTTGGTATGTGCCCTCAGGCTCCTGTATCTTCTTCCTGATGGGAGAGGAGAGAAGAGAGAATGACCCAGGTGGGTGGGGTCTTTGATTATGCTGGCTGCTTCATCATGGCAGCGAGAGGTATAGAAAAAGTCCAAGGAGGGGAGCCTGACTTCCATGACATGCTGTGCTGTGTCCAAACTCTCTGCAGTTTCTTGCGGTCCTGAGTAGAGTAGTTGCCATGCCAAGCTGTGATGCATCTAGATGGGATGCTTTCTGACGTGCATCGATAAAAGCTGGTGAGTGTCAAAGGGGACATGCCAAATATCTTTAGCCTTCTGAGGAATTAGAGGCACTGGTGAGCTTTCTTGGCTATGGTGTCTATGTGGTTGGACCAGGACAGGCTTTGGTGACGTTCATTCTCTGACTCTATGACACTGGTCCCCTATCTTTGTCACCTACCAGATTCTGAACTGATTAGTTAGCTTGATTGATTACCCGCCACCAAAAGAAGGTAAAAAAAAATGTGGCTTGTAGCATGTGGGGCCATTGGAAAGGGAGACCATGAAGGAAGTTTTGGTGTCTGGGCCAAAGATGGCCAGCATAGGGGTTGGATTGAAGATGGATGAGGGGACAGGGCTGAAAGGGGCCAATGGTCAGAAGGCTGATTGGAGCCTGGGAGGGAATGGGTTAGTGCTGCTGGGCCGGCCTGTGGTTGGATGTCAGTGTCTCCAGGAGGTCACTGGGAGTCAACAGGTCATCAGGGTTAATGGGCCAACAGAGTCAACGAGCCACTGGGGATTTGACTAATTGAGATTCATACTTGGGAGTGATTGAGGAGCTTGGAGATGAGATTTCTGGGTCTGTTGAGAATGGGGAGAGGAGTGTAAATTGGTAATTGTTGAGGTGTGCCCAAGGGATGGAAGGTAAGAATGCGAACCCAGTCCTGCCTGTTGGTACTGGAAGTGATCAACAATAATTGGTTCTGGGACAACATCATCTGATTTATCATTAATTTGGACTATAATTTAACTTGATGTGAAATGACCTGGAAACGCCTCCTATCACACTTCACTCCATCAC
Organism: Pristis pectinata; assembly: GCF_009764475.1. Taxonomy (NCBI): domain Eukaryota; kingdom Metazoa; phylum Chordata; class Chondrichthyes; order Rhinopristiformes; family Pristidae; genus Pristis; species Pristis pectinata. Next base: position 32,217,608 of record NC_067422.1, read on the forward strand.
TGAGTGTATCTAACACTGAAATAAGGACCACTATGCAACTGAGTTGCTGAACTATCAGGGGTTCTTTTCCCATATTGGGCCATTGAATTTCTTTGTTGCGCCTGAAATATTCTTAATTATAAGCAATCCTTAAATGAGCTACTTCTTTGAAATGCTTGTATGTTTATTTCTAAATATTTGCTTCACTAATTAATTTATTGCTGTTATGAATTACAATAATATAAGAAATTTTGCAAGCTCATTGTAATAATTATTTTTAACAATGTGCCAATAAATGTATCTTTGCCTTTCATGTCCTCTTCTAACAGAACATGTGAAAATGCTTTTTGTGTCCAACCCATTTTCAATTGCCGTCATTGTTTGCTGAGGTCATTTCAGGTTGCTTGAGCAATAAATATGAATAACTCCAAATGTGCTGTCATCATCCATTATTCACTATACATTATCTTCTATGCTGATAGAAGGAGTAGTAAGTTGGATAAATGGCATTTCATGGTTAACTAGAATCTAGGGGGGAGGGGGATGAAATCTGTCTGCCTGTCAATTATTAGAAAAGTCACATGAACATCAATGGGCCTTCTCGGTATTGTATATTCTTGTGTTTCTATCTGTCAAGTGCACATCATTCTTCAAAGTTTCAGAAGTGTAATGAGCAAGAGAGTGTGAGAGATAATCATTTCATGCTTATTTCTTCTTGCCCAGAAAAGGATATTTCCAAACAATCTTCAACATGCAAACTTCCCTCACTGAACAAATGATGTGGAGTCACAAAACTCAAGAGCCCAGTCAGGTTAAACAAAGTAGTACATCATCTTCAATAGAATGCAGTAGAATTCACAAGCACATCAGTCCCACCAGCAGAAAATTCTGTGAGCAGTGTCAAAATGGAACCACATGTAAAATAGTAAAGGTTACATAAAAAGAAAATTATACTCAAGCCAGGGTGTAGTTATTGAATAATTCCCCTGTCAATCAAGCCTAGTGACCACTTTCCCATAAATAAATGAGGTTGATTTGCTTTTAATTATCTTCCACTCTTTACAGTTTCCTGCTTTCATTGGGACATGTTGCTGCAGTTTCTGTCAGAAGTTATGATTCCTCCATTTTTTTAAACAGAAATTGATTTTGTTTGCTGTGAGCTAGACAGATATCCACTCCTTCTTCAAGTCACTGGTTGGCACCGCATATGTCAAAAATCTTGAGTATAGCATAAGGAAGAAATAAACTATTGCCTAGAAATTTCACTACACTCTAAAAGATGTTGGAATGCAATGGATGAAGTGGAATTTTAAGGAGATTTGAGGTTAGTGCAGGAAGATGGTGCTGAGGTAAATGATCAGCCATGATCTTACAGAATGGCAGAGCAGAGACAAGGGGCTGAATGGCCTACTCCTGCTTCAGGTTCCTGTGTTATTGAACAGTGACAGGTTCAACCATTGTGTCACCATATCGAGGTTCAGTTGCAATGAGTTTGCAAGTTACCGGTGTCAGATTCGGTTATTTTCAAATCCGCAGGTTCTTTCAGGAGTCCAAGAATGAGTTGAAAACAACTTGGTCCTTCACAAAGTTTTATTGGAAAAGTATAAGTCAAAGAAACAGTCACAGAGCACATGGCACTAGCTTTACTACTGGCAGATGAGCCGAGACAAATGGAACTAAAGATGAGCTAGGGTTGGTGGGGGGGGGGGGGGGGGGGGGGGGGGGGGGGGGGGGGGGGTGGGGGGTGCGGGGGGAAGAGAGCAAGAGAGAGATAGAGGAGGCAAGAGGAGGATTAACAAAAAACGACACCTTTTATACCTTAGATGAGGGGTACTTCTCAGCTAACAATAGTCCAATCAGGAAACCTATTAGATGCCTGTGGCAAAACCAACCAATGAGAAAACATATATTCACCTGACGGACGAACCAATAAGCTAGGAAGCGGCTATACCTTGTGCAGCCACTTGAGGCGTATTAAACACTGTACATGTTAAAAAAACTACTTAAAACAGCAAATCCAACACTGGGCAAGGTCCATCTTTGAACTTGGAAACATGCTGCCCATTTCTCCTCTCCTCAGGTGTGTTAGGGCAGTGAGCCACAGGCTCCATTTGACCCCATCGCCTTCACTTCAAATGTGGCCAGCAGCCAGCTCACCCAGACCGCTGTTGCTTATCTCTGCAGCTTTGCCCTTTGGAGAGTTGAGGCACTGGGTGTAACCTTGCTGCCAGCTTCAGCAACACCTCCTTGGGATTGATTCTTTAACCCCCCCCCCCCCACCCCTGACCACCCCACCCCACCCCCGGCCAATTGTTTGCCCTCCACCGTGAGGGAACAGCCTTCCACCAAATTAGCTGCAACCACAGAGGGAACAGTGCACAGAAGGAGTGGCCTTGAAATGTGGGCCTTAAAGGGGAACAAGAATGATGGGCTATCATTGGTTTACCTTTATGTTTTCTTTGTGTGCCCTCTGGATTTGTTTTTGTGATTATTAACTCTATTGACTCTCTCCTTCTCTTATTGCTGCAGTGCTCATGCAGATGGCCTCTTATAGAAGGGAGCATGGCATAGGAACTGAGTGAGTGTGTGGATTAAGGTTTACTTTATTCTGGATATCGTCCATAGCTGGGTGTTGACCCTGCAGTGAGTATAGCTGCTGCAGAATGAGCTAGGTGATTGGGTCCTTTCCACACCAATGAAGAAACTGAAGTAGAACCAAACTGACAGGAGCCCTACCACCAACACAGCATACACATATTGCGCAGGAGGGAAATCACTCACCGTGACTGTTGAGTGCATTGGACTCCATTTATCAACTAATCAACCACCCAGGCACGTGATAAAGACAAAAGAGGTGGAAGCTTTTCCTTGTGTCAGTACAGGAACTTCAGAGGGTCAGAACATTGCATTGCACTCAACATAGTCATAGAGTAAACAATGGAATGTAGTGGCAAGGCAGGTAGACTCAGGAGGTTGTATGGTAGTAGTTGCCATCTGGTTGAAAAGTAGGTCCTCCCTCAGTGTGGTCTGACCTGCTCTCATTCAGTTAGTCATAGAGAGGCCTTTTTTCTGTTTTCTCATGGGGCAAGTAAAGAGCTTCAGTTGGCATTCGTGGACTTTGTAAAGACTTCAGAGCAGCTTGGCTGTGAAGGTCTTTGATCGAAAGAAGGATTGCAGGGTGAGAATGTCATGACATCACGGCTGCATTCGCGATATCAGCAGGATGCTGAGCCAATAGCCTGTCCTTAGTGTATGTTGTTACCCAATCATAACGCAGCTCCAAAATGTTTGTACTGTGGATTCTGAGCATTCTTCAGGCCCTTGAGTATCAAGTGAAGCGATATGATTTTTCCTTGATGTAGATTTGTTCACAGTCAGCCACTGGAAAGTTGTCATTGTATGATGTGAATGGTAACTCCAAACCTACGTGGTGCGAGATTCATTGGCTGAGTAGACATTGCTTTGTGGAGTCAGTGGAATGGGAACTTCCTAAGAATTTCTGGATTATGAGATCCATCCCAGCAGTACGTTCAAAGGTCTTCCCTTCCATCACCGCCCACTGATACATTCCATCTCCTCCTTCCGTTGCTGCTGGAACTGATGGCCAGCAGATGGCGATGAAGAGCAAGAGTCTGTGGACAACCCCCTAACCTGTCCAGTATTGGCTCTCACCTTGGTGACTCTGATGGCACCCACCCTCGGTGACTCTGATGGCACCCACCCTCAGTGACTCCTTGGATCTGACTCTGTCAGTGCTCAGCACCATAGCCAGGAGGATCCAACAAAGAAGGTGATGGCAACACAAGCGATTGAAATATGGCCGGCTCTCCAGACTGCCAGAGGATGAAGAAGGCATGAGCGCTGGCTGTGAGCGTCTTCCTGTCCTGGTCACAGGTGAGCTGCAACCTCAGGGAGCCCTGGTGTTCCATGTCCAGTTCTGGCTTCACATGTGTACAGCCGGTGACTTCCTGTGTAAAACACTAAGTTGTGTAGGGTTGCCATGGCGCTGGCTATGAGTGGAGTAGCAAACTGGAAACACAGGAGACTGCAGACGCTGGAATCTGGAGCAACAAACAATCTACAGGAGGAAGTCAGTGGGTCATATAGCATCCGTGGGGGGTGGGGGTGGGGGGGGGAGGAATTGTTGACATTTCAGGTCCTGATGCAGAGTTTTGACTCGAAAGGTCAGCAATTCCTTTCCCCCCACAGATGCTGCTCAACCCGCTGTTCTCCTCCAGCAGATTGTTTGTTGCTGGCTGCAAGGATTGAATCAGCAGGGGGACACAGGAAGATGACTGCACCCAGGTATACAGCACAAGTCTTTGTCTCCTTCTCTGTGTTGTTATAATAAAGATTATTACATCCTGAACCCTCAGGAGGTCAGGAATCCTTTTTTTCCCTTCTCCTAGAGTGGAGATCTCTTTAATAAGGCAATATACTGCACACTGACAAACATGGCATAGATTTATCCCATTGTCAACTTAACAATGACCTTAACCCCTACAGGCTGAGCAGTCCAGACAGGGATAATGAAGCTGGAGCTCTGCCTGTGCAAGTTGACATAGCTGTTAGAACTCACTTAGAAAATCCGAGTTTCTGTTTGGTATTGGAATTGGTTTATTATTGTCACTTGTACCGAGGTACAGTGAAAAACTTGTCTTGTATACTGTTCGTACAGATCAATTCATTATAGAGTGCATTGAGGTAGTATAGGGTAAAAACAGTAAGAGAATACAGAGTAAAGCGTCACAGCTACAGAGGAAGTGCAGTGCAGGTAGACAATAAGGTGCAAGGTCATAACACGGTAGATTGTGTGGTCAACTCATTGGAGATGTGCAGGTAGGACTGTGGCTTCTCATGAACTTATGAAGAATCAGGGCTCTTCATTCCTCATTCTGGATCTTCAGTCAGGTCTTCCCTGCTTTTGGGCCCTGTCTCCATCCGTCCATATTCAGCAGGACAACCACTGGAAAGAGGTAAGTTCAAAGCTAATGAATACTGCTCACAACATTTGCTGCCCTACTTGTGGCATTGGAATGACTCCCCAATAAAACTAAAAGCATCTCATTACTCTTTTAAATAGATCATCAATGCTCTTCAAACCTAGATTTCCATGAGTGAACCTGAGTGATCCAGGTTCTTTCCTCATCAGAAGTACAAGATGCATCCTCAGCAGTGAGTTCCCCATTTGTATTGCTCAGTGAGCTGTTGCATGCAGTGCACTAAGTGCTGGTACAGATTTCCCCTACCATATGAACTGGGGTTCTTCGATGCCCTCAGGCAATGCCAATGGTTGGACTGTTTTTCTCAGTTGTGTCGCATTCAAAGAGCAGGTGTTGAGTGAGCCTAGGCCTCAGTTCCAGCCTAGTCTGTTACTCACAGCCATGTTCTTCATTTCTTCATTGTATTCTTTAAACCTTTTCCGTGACCTCATCCTCTTTCCCCAAAGATGGCACAGTCCTATTAACTCCGGGGCTGTCTACCTTTTATTGTTTTAATACTGCCCCAGTGTTCTAACACTCAGATGGTTCAGAACTCGGCACTATTTGCTGCAGCCTACTCTTCACCGAGCAAAATAAAAAGTAGCAAATGAGAATTTATTAGAACCTTTGTTTTGGAAGAAAGGCCAACTATTCGCTGCATTTCTAATCATGTGCAAACCATAATTAATTAATTAACAACCACTGTTTCCATCACAAGCTTGCAAAAGGAATGTTTTTGTTTTCTGCTCTGATGGAAGGAACAACCACTGGTTGTTATTGAGTTCTGGCGCACACAGTTGAGGTGTTAATTTCTAGTTGTGTAATAAAGCATGGATGTACGTTTGAAGTGCCAAACACCTGCAGGGTTTGAATCAAGGCAGTTTTGGAGAGCTTGCTCCTTTACAATCAGCAGGGGGTTGATGGCCTCATTTTACATCAGTAGGTCGGATCTTACTAGCCCAGTCCCCACATCCAGAATTACCAGCCAGACTTTCCCCATGGCCACACTTGACTGGTTTAGGTAAAGATGGTCAACCACGTGAACCCTTAAAGACATAAGAAATAGAAGATAGAACATCAAACATTACAGCACAGTACTGGCCCTTCGGCCCACGATTTTGTGCCGATGTTGGGCAGGATGAGGCATTTGCTCTTTTGAGCCATTTCTGCTACTCTATAAGATCATGGTGAAAGAAAATTAATGAGAATTCATTAGTACTTTTATTTTGAAGGAAAGCCAACTATTTACATCATTTCTAAACATGCAAAAAGCATGATTAATTACTTAGTACTTTTTCGAACACAAGCTATTTTTAAGAGCTATTCTACGGCTGATCTTTTACCTCAGTGTCACTTTTCTGAGCTAACCATATTCCTTCATTTTCTTCATACGTAACAATTTTTGGTCTTTTGAATACGCTCAGCAACTAAGCCTTCTTAGCCCTCTTGGGTAGAGAATTATAAACACTCACTACACTCTGGGTGAGGAAATTCCCTCTTATCTCAGTCCAACATGGCTGTCTCCTTAGTTTGAGACTGTAACCCTTGGGTCTGGACACCCCAGTCAGAGAAAGCATCAACCCTGCATCTACCTTGTCAAGCTCCACAGGATTCATTATGGACCAATGTATCCCAGATTCCTGGAGCATGGTCTATATAACATCATGATGCACTGCTGAGACCCTATCCTCAAAGACTTGACAGTCATCAAAGTCTTCCCCTGGCAGCCAAAGTTGTGAGAATAATTTCAGAGTTGGTAAACTTGCTTATTATTGTCACATGTACCGAGATACAGTGAAAAACTTTGTTTTGCAAGCCATCTATACAGATCATTTCATCATATCAACAGATCAAAGTAGTACAAGGGAAAAGCAATAACAGGAGTCCAAAATATAGTGTCACAGTTACAGAGAAAATGCAGTGCAGGCAGACAATAAGGTGCAAGGCCATGACGAGATAGGTTGTGAGGTCAAAAGTCCACCTTATCGTGCAAGAGGTTTGTTAAATAGTCTTACAACAGCGGGATAGAAGCTGTCCTTGAGTTTTGTGGTACGTGCTTTCAGGCTTTTGCATCTTCTGCCCGATGGCAGGGGGGAGAAGCAAGAATGTCCAAAGTGGGAGGGGTCTTTGATTATGTTGGCTGCTTTTCCAAGGCAGCAAGAAGTGTAGACAGAGTTCAGGGAGGGGAGGCTGGTTTCCTTGATGTGCTGAGCTGCGTTCACAACTCTCTGCAGTTCCTTGTGGTCCTGGGCAGAGCAGTTGCCATACCAAGCCTGTACTGTGCTTTAATGTTCTATGTTCTATGTTCTATCTACAGTATATTTTGGTTTTCTTCAGCTGCATCTGGATGTGTAGTTATGCCAATCACCACAAGAGGGAGCAGAAGATCATGCTGCCGCTGATCCAAGTGCAGAATTCTGAACATCCATCACAATTTCTCTGTGGATGTGAGAGAGGGCTCCTAAATTGGGGAAAGTGAACAAAAATAGGCAATTCCACCCTTGAAGCTAGTTCTGTCATGAGTTAGATTATGGTTGATCCAAGCCTTAACTTTATTTATCCACTTTTGAATTATATCCATAGATACCTTCCATCACGGAAACCTTGACTGTGAAATTTCATTTGGCTTAATGCCCCCAGCTTATTGGAGTGCACATTCATGTCTACACCAAAATTTGTGAGCTTTCTAAATGGCAAGCACTAATTTTAACATTAAATTGGTTTTCCTCCATCTATCACTGTTTCTACAGCATGAAGAGGTCACAGAGGTTTGTAGACTCAGCCAGCTCCATCACGGACACAACCCACCCCATCAGTGAGGACATCTTCAAGAGGCAGTGCCTCAAGAAGGCAGCATCCATCATTAAGGATCCTCACCATCCGGGACATTCCCTCTTCTCATTACTACCATCGGGCAGAAGGTACAGGAGCCTGAAGACCCACACTCAACAGCTTCTTCCCCTCCGCCATCAGATTTCTGAACAGTCCATGAACCCATGAACACTATCTCATTATTCCTTTTTTTTGCAGTATTTATTAATTTCTGTGACTTATAGTAATTTTATGTCTTTGCACTGTACTGCTGCTGCAAAACAACAAATTTCACTTCATCTAAGTCAGTGATCTGATTCTGATTCTGATTCTAAAATCCCACAAACATTTTTTAACATCTTGATTAGGTCTTCTAAGCTCCAGGAAATGTAGGCCAAGAAATTTCGTGCCCAAGACTCACGTGTACCTTACTGGGTGAAGTAAGGACCAGAGGGGAAAGATTAATGCAGCAGTCACACAGAACACAAGAAAATAAGAGCCAATCAGCCCCTCAATCCTGCCCTGTCATTCAAAATAATTATGACTGATCTACCCCAGGCCCAAACTCCTCCTCTGTCCCAGATCCCCATGGCTTCCACTCCCATGAACTTCCAAAAATTTATTTAACTCCACTTTAAATACCTCTAATTATCTAGTCCTTGTGAGAGAATGGTTTAGGTCTAACGGAGGGAGAGTACCAATGCGTCTTCCACCCTAAAAGCCGAGTAGAATGAGCAACAACAACCTCATGAGGAGATGAACATAGGTCAAAATGTTGCTCACAAACCATAAACTATACCCTTAATAATTGCTTCAATTACATGATTAGTTCTCAACTTTGCCAATGTAATTTGTACATCAGTGAAACAGACTCTTTGAAATAAAGGAGGCTCTGAAGGTTGCGAAGCATTGTGCTAGCTCACAACCACTGTCACCAGCCACATTAGATTCTGTTGCTTCTGAGGGACACTTGGTATTTAGAGACAGTCCACCTGCATTGGGGAAAATATGTTTGTACCACTCACTTTCCTTTGACATTGCATTGTCTCTCTACGAATGAAGAGGGTATGCCACTCCAGTGTCAGAGAAATGTAACACCACTGCACGATCCTTGGATGCATCTGAAAAGTTTCTGCAATTGACAGACACCCAGGCACAAGAAGCCATGGAAGGTGACAAGTGAGGTGGCAAATGAAGGCTGAAAGATATCAAGCAGGGCTAATCAGAAAGGGTTGGTCAGAGCGATTAAGTTGATGCACTTTTGTCCACATGAATGAGACACAAGTTGAAAGTCCCACTATGGCAGCTCAGGAATTTAAGCCCAGTTAGTTAACTCTGCAATTAAAAAGTTATCGTGTTGTTATAAAAACAAGTAGGGAAGTTTAGCAATAAGTAAAAAGCAAGCAAACTAGTAAACCTGCCACCTTTATCTTGCATATGCAAACTCTAGATCCATTAATGTGGCTGACTCTAAACTGTCCCCTGAATGGCCTGTAGATGCTCCAAACAGCAGTCAGTTTGGGATGGACAACAAGTGCAGGCCTTCTCATTGCTGTCCACATCAAATAAATTTTGAAAATAAAGTTTTGCAATTATTGTGGACTCACCTGGCAGCCTTTTTTGAGGGCAACTACCACACCACATGGATAAAGAAGCTCTCCTGTCTCTTGCATGTAATGGGTCAGTGAAGGAAGAAGGTATTCATTCTAAATACTCCCAGGAGGGTAACGGGAGAGGATAGGTACATTTAAGATAACTTTTTTGGTCTGTGAAATCAATTGAAAGTTCTGAGCAATCAATTGTACACTCCATGGCTTCTAGCTGTTCTGTTCCACATCCTTTAGCTTCTTACCATTGGGATTGGAAGTACTTTCCCCCCCTCAATCCCCCTTCATCTGTCTCCATTCCCCTCCCCACCTAACCCAATCCATCATCCTACTTCAGCCTCCTCATCCAGGAATTCTTTCATTGTTACAAGACATAGTATACAGGAATCTGCATGGACTCTGTTACTTCTCACGGAACTGCATTGTGTGAATCTATTTGATTCAATCAGTGAGTTAAAGGAAGAACTCAGAATACCTAAAGACATCTCCATGACACTCCTTGTAGACCTGGAGACTCATTATATTTGTTCTCTCTCTGACTGTAGCAAGCATATTGATTCATAAACCATGACTTCTGGGGATAACCTTAATCAGCAGGCAACTATCTATGTGCAAGCTTTGAGTCATCATAATCGGCAGAGTGGATTGATGACTGATGAAAGAGTCATGACAGTTCCCTGGCTAGAAGGCATTACCATGCAGGATAAAGTATCTTTGCTCACCAGATGCACATTAATTGAATGACAGCCTTTCCTATTCATGGAAAGGAAGGAGATCTCATGTGGGACAACCAGTATCACTGAGGAACGAAGGAAAAAGAACAGAACATTTAATCCCCCATTTCACCATTTAATGAGATGGCTGGTTTGGGATATAACTGCATATTCCTGCCTTTGTAGAATATCTGTTCATAACTCTAGTTAACAAAAATCTATTAACCTCTGATTTAACATTAACAATTGACTGAGAATCAACTGCCACTTCCAGAGGTGATCCAAACTTCTACCAATTTCTGTGTGTGGAATTACTTCCTAATTCTATGTCAGAAAATCCTACCTCTTATTTTAAAGTATACAACCTAGTCCTAGGCTCCTCAGCCAATGTATGGAGTTTACCTTCTTTACTTTCCCCTAAATGTCTTGCAAGTGTTGATTCATTATCTTTTAAATTCTAGTGATTACAGCCCCAGCTTCTATAATCACTTCTTGTAATTGAACCCTTGAAGTCTGTGCATTTCTCAGGCAAATATAACCTGTGCTTACTCCTGAATCTAATACATCCTTTGCAAGGTGTGGTGCCCAGTGCAGTACAGAATCCAGGTGTGGTCTAATCAGGGCTTTGTATAGCTGCACTATAACCTCCCTTTTGTTACATCCCAGTGCCGTTCACATAAAGGCTGGCATTTCATCACTTTTTGAAATATTTTCCTTACCTGTTTCTGAAATATCAATAACAAAGAGAATTCTAGCACACTTGCTGAGTCCCCTCAGCACTTTTACATTCAGATTTATAGCATCCTGTCTTCATGTTAATGTTCCATGTATATAGATAATTGGATCTCTTTGGATCGCCTGTGTAATTAGCTTTCCAACATTTGGGAAGTATTTTGTTCCATCCCTTTTAAGCCCAGAATGGATCTCCTCACATTTGTTAACAATGAAAAACAAAACAAGGAAATACCAGCGGGTCAGGCAGCATCTATGGAGAGAGAAGCAGAGCTAATGTTTTAGGTTAATTGCTTTACATCAGAACTCGACTATTACCATGTCACCTATCTAAGTGTGAACAAGCTTTTCAATGGATCACGTAAGCTGATAATAAATAACGAATAGTCTGTCCTCAGTGCAGTTCCTTGTAGAAATCCATTTGTCAATTCCTGCCAATATCTGCATTTGCTAATTATCACTTTTGCTTCCTGTGGCTCAGTCAACTTTCCAACCAAGTCAATTACTTGTCTTCAGTCGCATAAGCTTCAACTTTAGCTATAATCTGTTATGAGGGACTTTATCTTCTGTGTCCTGGTAGTGCACATAATCAAAGTCAAGTCAAAGTTGGGTTTATTGTCATGTACACAAGTATATGTATAGACAGGTGCAATGAAAAACTTACTTGCAGCAGCATCACAGGCACATAGCATCAGATAAGCAGCATTCACAAGAAAAACATAAATTAAACATAAATTATACACAAGTTTCACAAGAAAGAACACAATTAGAACAAAAAATAACAAAGTCCATTTTAGTATAAAGTGATCATAGTGTTGCTGTACTGAGGTCGTGATTAGGGTTTTGCCAGTTGATTCGAGAGCCGAATGGTTGAAGGGAAGTAGCTGTTCTTGAACCTGGTGGTGGGACTTCAGGCTTCTGTACCTCCTGCCCGAAGGTAGCTGCGAGAAAATGGCATGGCCGGGATGGGGGTCTTTAATGATTGACGTTGCCTTCTAGATGCAGCACCTCCTGTAGATGCTACCGATGGTGGGGAGGGATGTGCCACTGATGTATTGGGTGGAGCCCACTACTCTCTGCAGCTCATCTTCATATCCATGGACAATCCATTTCTTCTGTTACCTCTTCACTTACAGCCAACTGAGACTCGCCAATCTGTTGTATGAAATAGCTTTCTGTCTCTCTGCATCTGAAACCATTGCGAGGGGAGTTAATTGTGTGGAAAACTAAAAATATTGTCTAGAAATTGGATACACTTGTGTATGAATTTGTGTCTAAATTGCACATAAAGATTATTTTTCTCAGGTTAGATTGCAGTAGTGATCACTTCTGAGTCAAATAGCATCCAGTGGAATACTGAGGTGAGTGTTTCAGTGTGCGATATACCTCGGCATGGCTGAAGCTTGCCCAGTCCCAGCTGATGATGTCATCAGCAGCACAATGCACGTTTCCTCCACTTTTGGGGGAATCTATAACCTTCATTATGGAAGTAAAAAATGCAGGAGGACATCATGCAAGGTTCAGGAAAGAACCAGCACTTAGAGGGACCACACTGTCGCATCAATGTCAAGCATGCTTCATCTGCTAGGGTTGGGGCACTGTGATCAGCATCACAGGGGCTCCTTTTACTGCTTTCAGCCTCTTTGTACAGAGCTGCCTGCCATGATCACTGGCCTCTTGATCAGCTCACAGAAGCTTGGGAGAACTCATGGATGGAATATGTTGAGTGTGACAGCTGATCGTGCGAGGTTTGGGTAGACAGACTAACGAGCACGTACACTTGTCCCCTTGATTCCATGTTCGCCTCTTCTCCTGCTGGTTTGTGCCTTGGGGAGAGGGTGAGACACCCAGAACAGCAGAAGGCGTGGCAACATGGGCAACAGTGAGCTCTGTAGGCAACTCCTAACATGAACCACACACTTCTTGTTTTAACACATGGTTCAGTCATAGTTCTGCTCACAACTTATATTATTGTGCAATTCCATGTAATTGGGCATTAGTGCTCACAGCCCATGTTTAGAGCAGCAAAATTCCAGGTATATCAATCCCCTTTTTTATTCAATGGTGAGATATTGTCGAATATGAAGGAGGTCACCGGATGCTGCATCAGATGTTCAAACCAATGGTGACATTGCCAGAAACAAGCAAGACTTTTTATCTCAGTGAAAGTGGAGTTCAACAGCTAATTGGGCTTTCTTCCTGCCTTCTGGCAAAGGGATAGGGGTGGGGAAGGAGGTTATAGAGTCACAGAGCTATACAGCACAGAAAACAAGACCTTCGGCCCAACTCATCCAAGCCGACCGAGTTGCCTAACTAAGCTGGTCTCATTTGCCCGCATTTGGCCCATATGCCTCTAAGCCTTCCTATCCATGTACCTGTCCAAGTGTCTTTTATACATTGCAATTGTATCTGCCTCTATCATTTCCTCTGGCAGCTCATCCCATAGAGGCACCAGCCTCTGTGCGAGAAAGTTGCCCTTCTGTGTGACTCGCCCATGCTATACTTGGCGGAAGATCTCTAACACCTTGTGACTTCTTATGCATGGGACGGGTGTGGACATTTGCCGAGACAACAAGATCATTGCTTTCACAACATATTTCTCCATTCTCTGGTTTAACAACCCGTACATGACATCAGAAGGAAAACTCAAACAAACACACATAATATTTGAGGGGTAAAAATTTGAGTTCTTTGTTTATACTGTAACTTCTTTCTGTCATGGTGGGTACAAGACTCAAAGCCAGACACAGAAATATTAATGTCTTATTGCCCTTTAGTAGGAAGCTGGTGAAACTTGACAAGTATTATGCCATGCTGTTGCCAGTAGCTTGTTCTACCATTTGATAATGTGCTTCTTACTGATTTTTTTGGCTCTTGGTGACTCATGTTATAAAATGTTTTTGAGTTCCTTTCAAGCCTGCAATATGGTTGCCTTCCATCTTGGCCACATACTTTGACCTCTGACTCTGAAATGGTTGAAGATTAAAATTGTTGTCTTCGCATGAGATTGAGGTAGATCTAACTCTTCATTGACGTGGCAGTAATCTTGCTTGGATTACGTCATTGGTTTCATTAGCTCCTAAACTAAAGATCAATTCTAGAGAAAATTCTATCGATTGTGGCTGTATTACCATCCAGAGCTGACAGAGCTCATATAATTACAAAGGAACAACACAAGCTGTGAAGATTAATCTAATAATGAATTGTAATATGTAATTAATCAAAAGCCAAATAATTAAGTCATTATCTTGCAATTACAACCACAAAACATTGGCCAACCTTAGTAATAAACAATCAGCTCCACTTCTGATTAGTATTGTTATCAATAATAGTAAAGCCAGAGCAGTTTTATTGCTCAATTTATGACTGATATAGACAGATAGAGTCATACAGCTTAAAAGCAGGTCCTTCAACCCACTGAATTAACACCGACCACCAAACACTCTTTTCCATTTTATTCTCCATCGACTTCCCTCAGATTCTACCTCTCAGCTGCACACTAGGGGCAATTTACAGCAGCCAACTAACCTACCGGCCTGTATATTTTGGGATGTGGGAGGAAACTGGAGCATTCAGAGGAAATCCACCTGTTCATAAGGAGGATGTGCAAACTCCACACAGACAGCATCAGAGGACAGGATTGAACTTGGGTCACTGGAGCTGTGAGGTAGCAGCTTTACTGGCTATGACAATGTGATGCCCCTGCCACACATCAGTCTACTAATCTGAGAGCTGCACAGGTTTATCAGTAGGGGTTAAAATGAAATGCACAGTCTCTCCCCAAAGATGTAAATCCTGTTCACTCAAATATAAAGAGTTCATAGACCGCTTATCAACATTCTCCCTGTCGTCGGGAATCATGGACAAAATGCTGGAGGAACTCAGCAGGCCAGACAGCATCTGTTGAGGGAAATGGACAGTCGATGTTTTGGGTCGAGACTGCTAACATGGACCTGAAACGTTAACAGTCCGTTTCCCTCCACAGATGCTGCCTGACCAGCTGAGTTCCTCCAGCATTATGTTTGTTGCTCCAGATTTCAGCATCTACCATCTCTTGTGTCTCCTGTCTTTGATAATCGTTCCCCACCCATTGGAGATGCCTCAGAAGCTCAACTGGAATGGGGAAATAGCACGAAAAGATTGAAGGAGTTCATGGGCCAGATGTCTACCCACCTGTGTAAAATGAGTACAGGTGGAGCTCCCCAGTGGCTGGAGTTGGTAAATGCAGCAGAAGATCATTGAATAGTAAAGTAATCAATCTCAGCAGCTGGTGGAACAGATAGTGCCAGGGACTCTGAGCTAGGAATAGGAAAGATCTTCCACAGTTTCAGCAGCAGTGCAGATGAGACAAAGATACCATTATAGGTCATGAAGCAGAGCACAGGTGTAGATAAATCTAACAAAATGACTTGAAGCTGGAAGCGGGGGGACACTGCCGTTACTACTTGAATCTATTCAATGGGTTAAGGTGAGGCTTGGCTGTGAGGTTCTCACAGATGTGCTCAGCTGGCTGACAGTCTGGACTTACACATCAATGGAGACGTACATTTCAGTATTAAATCAGTAAAAGATAAAGAACTCTTAACATAAAATGTTCAGTCAGGGTTCTGAGCAATGCAATGTCCAGGGAAAAAAAGAGAGATGAATACATCTAAACAAGTCACAAGAATAAAGTGATGTGACAATTGCACCCTCCCTGTGAAAAATAAGATGCTCATTGAAGCTCAAGCATTTAAATGAACAATTAATGAATTAGCATTCACAAAGGTTGGAATAGTATCGTTAGTCTTTTTTTTAGGAAACTACTGTACTTATGAACATCAAAATTTTACAACTTATTAAGCAATACTCTTAACTTTAAGGTACAGTGCTGGTGAAGCTGTAAGTACTGGACTGGTAACCTATAGGCCGGGACTAATAATTCAGTAGATCTGAGTTCAAATCCTACCTCAGCAGCTGTGGCATTTACATTTAGTTAACAAAATGGAACTTTAAAAAACTACTCTATTTAATGAAACTGTGAAACTACTGGGTTGTTCTAAAGGATTATCACTAAAGCTCTTCATGAGAGGAAATCTATCTGTGTGACTCCAAACCCATAAGACCAAAAGATATAGGAACAGAATTGGGCCATTTGGCCCATCAAGTCTGCTCCATCATTCAATCATGGCTGATTTTTTTCAACCCCATTCTTCAACTTCTCCCCGTAACCCTTAATCCCCTCACCAACCAAGAACCTATCAATCTCTGCCTTAAATACACCCAATGACTTAGCTTCCACAGCCCTGGTAAGTCAGTTAAATGGTCAATTTTTACTCTGAAATGGCCTGGTAAGTCAGTTAAATGGTCAATAAAGACTGACCAGATCTTGAAAAATGAATTACAAAAACATTTCCCTTACCAATATAGACAGTTAAACTGACACTTATAAAATGCAGTTACTCAATATTCAATGTGTATTGAAGGTATATTGCTGAATAGAATTTCTGAACTAACAAACAACTGCATTAATTATCTAATTCTTAAAGTAATCACTATTGTAAAATTTAGAATTTATCACTTGAACTGGAATTTTTAGGTGATTGCACATGGCTAACTGAAAAGAAAAAAGAAATCAAATGCAGTAAAAGCTTGCAAAAAAAAAATTGGAGCTGCTTCAATAGTTACTCAGCAGATTTTGGAAAGAAAACCAAACAAACTTATTTCATTTAAAGGGCTTTCAGAAAACCACAGAAGCTATCAAAACATTCCCATGGGATCAGATTCTTCATTACCTTCCCAGGGCAAAGAACTTGATCAATTATTTATCTTGAGTTGGCCTCAGTAGAAAAACATCAACAACTCATATTAATATTGTGCCTTTAACTTAGTAAAATGCCCCGAGGTACTTCATGAGAAAATTGCCAAGCAACATTTGACACAGAGACACATAATTTTAGTTTTTAATTTAGTTATTTATGGGCATCGATAGCAACGCCAGTTTTTGGGACCATCTCTAATCGCTGTTCAGAAGATGGCAATTCCTTCAAGTGCAGTCGTCTTTCTGGTGACTCCCATCATGTTATCAGATAAATTCCCAGGATTTAGACCTATTTAGGATGATGTATGATTTGGAGGGGAACCTGCAACTGGTGTTTACAAGTATATGTTCCCCTTGTACCTCCAGGTGTTTTAGGAGGTGCTGTTAAGATAGGTTTGGCAAGTAATTGCAATGTATTTTGTAGACTAGCATTCATTGGTTTATTTTTGTGGCACGTACCAAGGTCCAGTGAAAAACTTTGTTTTGCATGCCATCCCTACAGATCATTTCATCACGTCAGTACCTCGAGGTGGTACAAGGGGAAAGCAATAAGAGAATGCAGAATAAAATGTTACAGTTACAGAGAAAGTGCACTGCAGGCAGACAATAAGGCACAAGGCCACGACGAGGTAGATTGTGAGGTCAAGAGTCCATCTTATCCTACAAGAGGTTCCTTGAATAGTCTTATAACAGCAGGATAGAAGCTGTCCTTGGGCCTGGTGGTACGTGCTTTCAGGCTTTTGTATCTTCTTCCCATTGGGAGGGGAGAGAAGAGAGAATGTCCAGGTTGGGAGGGGTCTTTGATAACGGTGGCTGCTTTTCCAAGACAGCAAGAAGTGTAGACAGAGTCCATGGAGGGGAGGCTGGTTTCCGTGATGTGCTGACCTGTGCCCCGATGTGCTGTAATTTTCCAGTACACTTCTGTATTGATGATGGAAAGGCTTTGGGTGTCAAGAGGGGGATTCCCATGCAGCCACTGATCTGTTCTTGTGGACCCAGTATTTATGATGGCCCAGTGAATTTTCTGGTTAATGGTGACCCCGGAGTATAGATACTGGGAGACTCTGATAATAATACTATTGAATGTCAACGTAAGATGCTTAAGTCTCTCTCTAGCTGCCTGGCACTTCTGTGACACAAATGTTACCAAATATTTCTTGATCTTGCTCCATGAACACATGAGGTGCTACATCCTTTGAGGAATTGTAATAAAATTGAACCTTGTTTCCAGTCATCAGCAAACATTCCCACTTCTGACTTTATGATGGAAGGAAGGTCATTGATAAAACAGATTGGTCCAGGACACTGCCCTAAGGAACTCCTGCAACAATGACCCGGGGCTGGGATTATTGACCTCCATCAACCACAATCAATACAGCTAACGCTTTCCTAAGACTCCTTGTTGCTGCATTCAGTCAGATACTACCTTGATATCAAGGCCAATCACTCTCACCTCACCTGTGGACCAAAGCTGTGATGAGATCTAATGACAAAACCCAAGCTGGGCATTGGTGAGCAGGTTGTTAAGTGCGGCTCAGTTGCATTGTTTACATTGTTGACACCTTCATTGGCAGTTAAAAGGAGATGAGCAGTAATTAGCAGGATTGCTACCTTGCACGGTACTGCAGGCATGGTAGTATAGCGGTTAGCGTAATACTTTACAGCACCAGCTACCCGGGTTCAGTTCCGGCCACTGTCTGTAAAGAGTTTGTATGTTCTCCCGTGTCTGCGTGGGTTTCTTCTGGGTTCTCTGGTTTCCTCCCACCTTCCAAAGACGTATGGGTTGGGAAGTTTTGGGCATGCTATGTTGGCGCTGGAAGCATCGCGACACTTGCGGGCTGCCCCCAGAACACTCTAGGTAAAAAGATGCATTTCACTGTGTGTTTCGATGTACATGTGACCAATAAAGATAAGGATATCTTATCTTATCTTAGGTGGGTGGATGCCAGCATAGTAACTCTACTGGAACAGCTTGGCTCAAGGGGCAGCTGGTTCTGGAATGGAGATCTTAGGTACTCCAGCCAGGATGTTTTCTGGTCTTTTAGCCTTTGGTATCTTCAATATAATCACCCATTTCTTTATGGCAGGTGGAGAAAATTGAACTGGTCAAAGACTGGCTTCTGGGACAGTGAACAATACAGGACAAAACCAAAAAGAGTTATCCACCAGGCTGTTTGAAGATGGTTATAACTGCTTGTGTTATCACTGGCACCCACATGCTGGTCTCTGTCACATGGTTGAGTGATGGATATGTAATGTCAGGAAGATCCAGGTTGTAGCAGAATCTCAGCTGTTGCTGCTGATGGTCCGCAACACCCTATGCATTCCAGTTCTGAGCTCCTGGACAAAGTCTAAATCCGTTCCAGTAAGCATGATGGGAATTCCACACCACACATTAGAAGATGTTTTAGGTCATAGGATCATATAGTTGTAGAGTTACACAGCACAGAAACAGGCCATTCGGTCCACCATGTACATGCTAACAATCTGGTACCCATCTATACTAAATCTATTTATCAACATTTAGTCCCTAGCTTTCTATGCCCTGGCAATTCAAGTGCTTGTCCAGATACTTTTTAAATGTTGTGAGAGTAACCATCTCCACTACTTTGTCAGACAGTGCAGTACAGATTGCAAACATCCTCTGGGTGAAAAGAAATCTTAACTCCATTCTAACTCTCTTACACCTCACCATAGACCTATGCACTTTGGCTTTACACATCTCTGTGCAGGAGAAAAGTTCCTCCAATCTTTTCATGCCCCTCGTAATTTTGTGTACCTCAGTCAGGACCTTCCTCAGCCTTCTCTGCTCCAAGGAAAGCAACCCCAGCCTATGCAGTCTCTCCTCAGAGCTGAAACACTCCATCCCAGGCAACATCCTGGTGAATCTCCTCTGCACCCAGCCTATATCGTCTCCATGTGCAAAGAAGGTGATTTGCCACCAGAAAGACTGCTGCGATCACTCTGGTGCCCTGGAAAAATGCATCTGCTGGAGACAGTTTAGTGAGGACACATAGGTTTATCCCTCCTGTTAGTTCTCTCTCAACTAGACTCAAACTAAGGAGATTTTAGGGCAGATGAACAAAAGCCTGGTCAAAAAAAGTAGATCTTAAAACCTGTCCCATTGACTAGGTATTTGGTCAACTGTTCTATTATCTCCTCAGTTCATGGCAGGTTAGGAGAGAACCAAGAGAGAAGAGAGGTAGTGGGAAATAAACTCCAGAGCTGAGACCTTGGAAGCTGAAGGCACCTCAGCCAAAGGTGGAGAGATTAACTTTGAGGAGACTCAGAATTAGGGAGGTACAGCTGCACAACTAGCAGAGCTGCTGCCTCAAACTCCAGCGATCTGGGTTCAATCCTGTTCTCCGATGCTACCTGTGTGGAGGCTGCATGTTCTCTCCGTGACCGTGTGGATTTCCTCCTGCTCTGGTTTCCTCCCACATCCCGAAAGTGTGTGAGCTGGCAGGTTAATTGGACAGTGTAAATTGCCACCAATCTTAGGTGAGAGGTAGAATCTGGGAAGGAGTTGATGGGAACGTGTGAAGAGCTAAAGTGTGTTAGCGTATGATTAGTGTAAAAACTGTGCAGTTGAAGGTTCTCAGGGTCCATTTATGGGCTGTATCTCTTTATGGCTTTAAGTGTGTTGAAAGATTATAGGACTGGACAGGAAGGGTTGAAACCTTAGTGGAATGGAATTTTAAAATCAAATTGTTGCTTAATTGGGAGCCAAAGTCAGTCAACACATGTAAGGGTGATGGTTGACAGGTGTGACCATAAAGAAGGTTATGTAAAAAGTTATTTCCTTCTTTATTGTATAGGCTGTCACACTGCATGTCAACATACATTCTTTAATGTTTGAAAAAGTATGCAGTGCTTCATTTGATTTTTGGTTGTCTGTATTCAGAACAAGAGAATAAAGTAATCCTGCAATTCATATCCAATTGAAACTCAGCCAGATTCATTGAGTACATTCCAGCAAATCCATTTATATATGACACTATCAGTCAACTGCTTTTTGCAGCTAGTGGGAAGCCTCCATAAGAAGCTGAAGAAAACTTAGGAAGACAAGAAAATGGCTCCAACATCTGTGGAAACTAAATAGGAAAAACAACAAGAGCTTACATTTGTATAGTGCACTTAACACTTTAAAATGTCACGTGATGCTTAGCAGGAAGGAAAGTCTGACAGCAAGGTAAACAAAGATACATTTAGACTGTTGATGTAAAGCTTTAGCACAGTCCTTCAGGAATTTCAAAGACTTAATGAAAGAGAGAAAGATTGGGAATGGAATTCCAAGAGTTCCAGAGCTAAGGGATGATGTAGCTGAATGCATGGAGGAGATTGATGATGGGGAAGATGAAAATGAGGAGAATATGAGTGATGGATGATGGTGACAGTGACCAGAGTTGTGATCAACTCTAAAATCAAAGGCCAAAGCATGGAATTGATCAGTGGAGATTTTATTACTAGGGCCATTTGGTAAACAAGGATGGTAGAGCCAGTTGCTCCAAAGTCAAAAGAGGAAATGCTGGATATACACATCAAGTCAGGCAGCATCAACAGAGACAGAACAAAGTTAACATTTCAGGTTAATGGTTCGCCAGAACTGGAAAAAATTGGAGATAAGGCCAAGTTTAAGAGGCCATAAGATTGAGCAAGGAAGCAAAGAAGGGTCCGTGACAGGTTGGAAAAAGAAGGAATCAACTGGCAAAAGAAATGATGGTGCACTTCACCAGTAAAAAATATCGAGTTAGATTTGGAGAAATCCGCCTTGAAAAGTGCCCACGGAGTGTGATGTGAAAATATAATCCAATTACATTATGAAACAGCCTAATGCTTAAAATGCAACAGTCGGACATAACAATATTCACTTAGGAGACCAGGAAGGCTTGTTGTGCATCCTGTAAAAAGGCAACACTCCAAAAGGATTGAAAAAGATCTGTTGTTCTGAATACAGAATTGCAAAAGGCAGCTGCTGCAGGATCTACACTAAGTGACAATTCTCAAGTCCAAATAGAACCATGCTGTTACAGTCTTACCCTTTGTTGTCATCATTTCCCTCCTATTTCAAAACCATATAGCTCCTCTCATGGCCTCCAGGTACCTCAAAGGAACATATAGTTAATTTGTTCATCGTACCCTTGTATGATAAGATGAACTCTTGACCTCACCTCATCATGGCCTTGCACCTTATTGTCTGCCTGCACTGCCCTTTCTCTGTAACTGTAACACTTTATTCTGCATTGTGTTATTGCTTTACCCTTGTACTACCTCAATGTACTGATGTGATGAAATGATCTGTATGGATGACATGCAAAACAAAGTTTTTCACTGTACCTCAGTAACATGTGACAACAATGTACCAATTTACCAATTTAATTTACCAATTTAATTTCTTTTTTGAAGAGTAGTGAATGTTGTCATACAGTCATGCACCTCAGAGATCAGCCCTTAGTACATCATATTCATGCCACACCTCTTATCCTAATTTCCAGTACTCAGCCTGTATCTTCTATGTCCTGGCATGTCAAGTACTCATCTAATTAGTTCTTTAATGTTGTAAGAGTACCTGCCTCCGCCAGCGCCCTCAGACAGTGGCTTCCAAATTTCAACTACCCTCTGGGTGAAACATTTCTTCCTCAAATCCCCTTTAAATCTCCCACCCCTTACTGTAAACATATGACCTCTGTTCATAGGCACCTCCACCAAGGAGAAAATATTTTCACTATCTAGCCCAGCTATGCCCCTCATAATTTTGTATACACCAACTAGCTTCCCCTCAGCCTTCCCTAGTGCAAAGCCACAAAACCCGGCCTTTCCAGTCTTTCCTTATAACCATTGGAATACCTTGCACTTCCCTGGATGAGTGCAGATTCAACAACATTCATAAAGCTCAACACCATACAGGACATAGCAGCCCACTTGATAGGCACCCCATCTACAACCATTCACTCATGTCATCACCGACGCACAGTAGCAGCAGTTTGTACCATCTCCAGAATATATTGCAGCAAGTCACCAAGGCTCCTTAGACAGCACCTTCCAAACCCATGACCTCTACCAGCTCGAAGGACAAGGGCAGAAAAAGCATGGGCACACCACCAACTGAAAGTTGTCCTCCACATCACATACTTGGAAATATATTGCTGTTCCTTCACCATCGATGGGTTTAACAGCATTGTAGGTACACCCACACATCAAGGACTGCAGTGGTTCAAGAAGACAGCTCACTACCGCCTTCTCAAGGGCAATTAGGGAGGGGTAACTAAATGCTGGCTCAGCCTGTGAAGCCCATATCCCTTGAGTGAATAAAATAGGCACTCCATTGGAGGTAACATCCTGGTGAATCCCCTTTTCACCCTCCTCTATGTAATCGCATCTTCCCATGGTGTGGCAACTAGAACGGCAAACAGTGCTCCAGTATATGGCAGACATTTGGCTACAGGCAAGGTCCCAGAGACAATGTTGTGATAATGAACAGATCATCTATTTCAGTAACATTGGTTGAGGAATAATTGGCACCATGCCAATCCAGCTCTCTTAATTGAATTACTTCCATGTGATCTTTAATATCAATCAGGGAGAGTATATGGGAACTCAAGTGAACACCTCCGTTGAAAGTGCAGACTCCCTTGGCACATTGTAGAAGTGGCCATGTATCTGGAATGAGACTTAAATCCATATTATTCTGACTCAGAGGCCACCGGAGATGGACGTTTATTGCTAATGCAGCTTATATAATGTGACTGAATATAAAAAAGCAAATAAACTTGCCCTTGAATTATGGATAACAATCAAGAGCAGGAATTCTGGATGAGTATTGTCGCCTGCTTAGCCCATAGCTACTCTCAACTAATGAAAAGTTTAATCTGAGATCATTCAGGATGTTTGGTTCAATATAACATCATCCAAAGCTTTTAAGTAGTCATTGAAGGAGCTGTAAATGCAGAACTTCAATAGATATTGGCTTGTATTTGGATTGCATCCAAATGAGCCTGGGGGAAGGGGGTGAATCACAAACTCTGTGTTAATGCACCTTATGCTGCACAGCATTCTGAGGATGGGAGAGTAGTCTTTGCCACCATATATCAGATCAGAAGGTGAGGACTGGGCAGAAGCAGAGGGAGAGGGGAGAGGAGGCAACCCATGCTTCCTCTTTCCAACCAGACAAAATGTGAGGACTAATTCAAAAGCAATAACTGCAATTAGTAAACTCAATTTGCCATTTACCAACAGTCTCACTTACCTTAGTGTCCTTCTGATAGGGACCATCACATTGTTCTCTTAAAATCAATACAAAATAAAGATTTCATACCAAAGAACTAAAGCATGCCAAACTGCACACAAGCATAAATCAATGATTCTTATGTAATTCCTGAGTGTCTGTCTATTACATACCTTACCCTGTTGTCTTGTTACGTTGGCTTCAGTGTTACTGCATTGGCTTAACCATGGTTGATGGAATGCTATTGACAAGACCCCAGCTGAGTCTGGAAGATAACCTTCAGCAGCTCTGGACCACGTTGTTAATTTACACCAAGTTCTGTTCACCCATCATCCCTCTGCCTGCTCACTTACACTCTTTCTCCTTGGCAGTCCCTCAGGATCAAGGAAAACTTGTTTCCACTCTAGTTCTGTGGGTTCCAAGGTGGCTGATGAGTTGAGTGTGAGTTCCTCAAATGGAGCAGGAGTGACTTAACAGTCTGGGAGGGTAGTGTAGCGGTTAACGTAACGCTATTACAGCACCAGCGACCTGGGTTCAATTCCAGCCGCTGTCTGTAAGGAGCTTGTACGTTCTCCCCATGTCTGCGTGGGTTTCCTCCGGGTGCTTTGGTTTCCACCCATGCTCCAAAGACATAAAGGTTAGGAAGCTGTGGGCATGCTATGTTGGCACTGGAAGCGTGGCGACACTTGTGGATGGCCCCCCAGAACACTCTACACAAAAAATTATGCATTTCACTGTGTGTTTTGATGTACATGTGACTAATAAATATATCTTATCTTATCTTAACTTTGAGAAGTGCTCCTTCAGGTGTTGCCATTTGGCTACCAACTGTCAAAGAAACTCAGGATTCTCAATCCCATTGTAATATCTCTCTTCCATTTTGATTGGTCAATGACCAGGCCTTCCCACAAATTGAGAAGGAGGTTGCATACTTTCAAGGACGCTTTCAGTTCATTCTTGAAGCTCCTCCAGAGGCTGCAGATGAGCAACAGATCAAATCTAAAATTCTCATTCTTAACCATCAAATCCTTCCATGAACATACTGCCCTGCATCATTGTAGTCACTCCTGGCCTGGATATCTCTGCCCTTCTCTAATTCAGGCCTCTGGACCATTCCCAAAGTTAATCACTCCTCCATAGGTGCAGCTCTGGCTGTCTCTCCCAAACCTCTCTGCATCACCACTTCAGTTGCTCCTTTAGATCTGCTTCTTTGACTAAGCTTTTGACCACTTGCACTAATATGTGGTTTGGCTGCACCTTTTCAATCCCATGAACGACCTTGGAATGTTTTGTTACAATGAAGCCTCTGTATAAGTCAAAGTCATTGTGATTATCAAACACGCTGTAGGTCAGTTTCAGTTCCAGAATGTTTGTCAGCACCTCAGGCAGCCAAAATGCAGGCTTTAAATAAGGCAGCCCAGTTTTGTCTTGTGCTACCCACTCACAAAATTGTGCCTTGTGGTGGGGTGATGAGACAATACACATCTCCCCTTCTGGAAGGCACTGCCTGAGTAAATGGTGGGAATGGGTACCCTCACAACATTTTGGAAGTATCCAGATGAGCACTTGAATTGTAAAGGCAAGGAAGGTGATGGACCAAGTGCTTGTAAATGGAATTAGTGTGGATGGGTAATTGATGATCAGCATGGACAAGGTGGGCTGAAGAGCCTCATTCTGTGCTGTATGACTCTGTGACTCCATAACTGAGCAGGCAGCATGAAATTACTACATTGTCTGCATCAGAAACAACATGTTCAGGTTACTTTGCTTTGGGATGCCTGTTTTGGGGGATTATGCTATAGACAGGAGTGATATCAAAAGAAGTTTTATTTTATCTTCTTCTTATAATGATACTGAAAAAAGCCATTTGGCCCATTAGGTCTGTGCCTTCTCTCAGGAGAGCAATTACATTGGTCCCATTCCCCCTCTCCTTATTTCCCTATATCCCTACAGTTTAATCTATCTCATCAACTCCCCTTGTATTCTTTTTGCCATTAATCTACATAATAGGGGAATTTACAGTAGCTGATTAATCTACCAGAGCATATTTGGGATGTGCGAGAAAACCAGAGTGGTGGAGAAAACCCATACAATTGCAGAGGGAACAGGCAAACCGGGATCAGGATCGAACTGGGTACCTGGTGCTGTCAGGCAGCAGAAAAATTGCTGTACCACATTCATTAAATGAATGGCTGTAATTCAGATGTAACTGAAGACTCATTTCCTTTAATAAGATAATAAAATCTTTATTAGTCACATGTACATCAAAACACACAGTGAAATGCATCTTTTGCGAAGAGTCTTCTGGGGGCAGCCCGCAAGTGTCACCACACTTCTGGCGCCAACATAGAATGCCCACAACTTCCTAACCCTTATGTCTTTGAGTGTGGGAGGAAACCGGAGCACCTGGAGGAAACCCACGCAGATATGGGAGAACGTACAAACTCCCTACAGATAGCGGCCAGAATTGAACCCGGGTCGCTGGCGCTGTAAAGCATTACGCTAACCACTACACTACCGTGCACCCTCTTATGTAAATTTAACGTTGCTGTTTTTCTCGCCTCTGTAAGATGAAGCTTCATTAAGTGTAAAACCTTAGTCATCAATTTGTTTAATAACAAACTTTCGTATATCCAATTTAAAGAGGTTTTAATTTATCCTCATAAAAAGAATACAGGGTCACTATGAGAAAGCTAGCACTATTTATTTATGAATCCTGCACTATAATCATGCAATCCAACATCTAAAGGAAAGAGGCAGCTTTCTATCTGGAGATGTAGGATTCATGTGCCTTGCACCAACAGCTGATGACCCCACTGTGCAACACCCTCCTCCATCTGTGAATCAACATGCTCCTAATTCAAGAATGCAATATTGCTCATTGAATTGTGAGCTTGTACTTGATATCTGCAAAGAAATTCAAAAGGGAACGGTTATTACATAGCCAGAAAAGCCTAGATATGTTGAATGAATGTAGACATAAATGATCAATTTAATTTGGAAAAGTGTTGTGCTGTGGTTAGTAATTTGCATTTGGGGAACTATTTGCTGTAATTGGAAAGAAATGGTTATGGGGAGGGTTGTCATCCAAAAGTTTTCAGGCATTGCCATCAGTCACAACATTCTATCTTCACTCAATCTCCAGTAAATGCAGCAGAGGCTGACATTGCAATGAAGCACAAAGAGAAAGCTAGGTTTCAGTTGAGGCTGGTCTAATTGTGCTAAAAATCCTGCAGTACTTGTCAGAAAGAATAAGGGAGAATTTCAGTCTGAGAATTCTTCTTAGTGTTACCGAGAAAAAGGTCAAATTGACACACGTCCTATTGCTGTGTACATGGGATTGTTCAGCACAAAATGGCTACTACAAATGCTTTGCTCGCAGTAATTACTGTACTTCAAAATAATTAAGTGTATGTGAAGCTCTTGAGATATTTCCAGGAGTGACCAAGCGTATAAGAGCTGGGAGAACTTCAATCATTCATTAACACTTTGTATCATCAGCCAATCTTCCAGGAAATCAGCCATGTCAGAAATTAATTAAAAATAACATTTTAAAAAAGCGTATTCATAAGATCATTTCATTATGCCTGCTTAGTAAAAGTCAAATGATAATCTGCTGAAGAGTGTACTATAATTTCATTATATGACATTATTTTTTAGAGCTGAGTTTATTATTAAAAAGCAATGCAATTACTTCATTCCACAATAAAATATCATAAGAATAATTTCCTTTCATGGCTCTGTAAAGCTATCTCACTATTTCAGGTGTGTGTATTGGTCTGCTTGCCAGGATGGAAGTTACTGGAAAATATGAATTACTAGAGAGATGCTGTAAAGTGCATACAGTGTGAGATTTCAAAATGCTTCAGTACAGGGGTTTCTGATAAGTAACTAACTCCATTAAGATGGACAATGAATTATTGATCTCCATCAATAGTAAAGGATTATAAACATTAAATAATTTAGTAGTTGCCAGAAGATCTCCTTTTACTTGCTAATGGCAAACATGCGCTGTTTAAAATCACTCTAAGATTATGCCATATTTCGCATTTTGACCATCTTTTTGAAGGAAAGATTTGACAATAAATTGTCTCAGGTGGTATGTTTAAAATTAAAGCATATTTGCATTCTGAGACAAAGAGGAATTTATCTGTCAATAAACCACACCTCCCACTTTGCTCTGGATTCTGCACAAACGTCCTTCATATGAGGGGTCAGATGAGAAGTGAATCCTGCCCCCACCCCCCCCACTAGCTTTGCACCAGGAATGTTTGTTGTAATTGGCACAACCCCCTTCAGGTGAATGGGAACACCGACCTTGATTGAAAAGGTGCTTTGTTATTCCCTTTATTTTGCTTTATCTTAAAGCTTGATAATTAATTTCACAAGATCACAAGACAAAGGAGCAGAAGTAGGCCATTCGGCCCATCGAGTCTGCTCCGCTACTTCACCATGAGCTCAAACTTTTAGCTATTAAAATATTTTGGTTTAGTTTTAGTGTGCTTTAAGTTTTGGTGTTCAAATCTACTTCAACTGTTTTTGAATGTCTTTGCTAATCAGGAACATAGAAAAGAAATGTAATGATCTTTGTGAGCTGTCAGAAGGTTGTCAGAGTAGGACTGGTGTGGGTCCTGAGTCCGGGTCACATTTATATCTGATATGCCGTGTGATACAACCATGATATCCAGGATTCAATTATTGGAGAAAACTCAGGTATCGACTGTCGGTGGCAGGCCACAGTGAGATTGATCGATCCACAAAAGATGCAATTCCACAGCGGTGGATAACAGTGAATTTGTAATTCCAGGTTTTCACCAAGGAATCATACAGGTTCCAGCTGGAATGAATCTGTACTTTATATCCAAAAGCAGGGACATCCACAGAGTCACATAGTCATATAACACAGAAACAGGTCCTTCAGCCCACCTAGTCTGTGCCAACCATCAAGTACCCATTTACACTGATCCCATTTTGTTCTCCCTACATTCCCTTTCCTCTACCACTCATCCACATATTGGGGGCAATTTACGGTAGTCAAATGACTAGTGGGATGTGGGAGGAAACTGGAACACTCAGAGGAAATGCCTGCAGCCTCAGGGAGAACATGCAAACTCCACAAACTCCACACCAGTAGCACCGAACGTCATGGTTGAACTGGGTTCACTGAAGCTGGAAGATAGTAGCTGTGTCATTTGCAGCAAATCTGTCAATCAGTCATTCCCGGCCCTGGTGCAGGGTCACAACCTGAAATGTTGACCACCTATTTGCCTTCATAGATACTGTTTGTCCTGCTGAGTTCCTCCAGTAGTTTGTTTTTTGCAACAGAATCCACCATCTTGTGTCTCGATCAATCATTCTTGGTGGGCAAACTGTGGGTTTTATCAACCCACCGGTGATTCTTGAATAGCAACCCATCATAGGCAGAAGTATCCAAAGGATCAAACTCAGTCAACTGATCAGATCTGAGTGGAAGGCCAGTTATATCCACCTAAGTCTCTCCTATGAAGAAACCAAGCTTTGGCTTAGACAGTTAGTCAGACTGAAAGAAAAATAGTACCCAAGAGAAGTAAATAGTTCTCAAACTGCTAAATCGGCACATAATTATGGCTCACCTAATTACTGTTCTTTCTCATTATTGTTGGACCATAACTATTTGGAGAAGGGAGAAATCTGATTAAAACTCTTTAAGTGTATACCGTTCAGTCTATAAGAGTGGGATAATGCCTCTATTCTGACCTCAAGTGACTGAAGTATTACCATTTATGTGTCAAATCATTGTAAAAAATGAGCACACATTTGAAACCTATACATCTAATTCTGAGCACAAGTTGGCCCTGTTATGTCTGTGGATTATGTTAGCATTGATTAAACACTGAGTTCTCCTGAACTATGATGCAGGCGTGATCAACAACTTTAAATTTGAAAGCTGAGAAAGGAAAACCAAAAGTATGTATGTCACAATGTATTGACCTGGCATTGAGTAAGACAATGTGCAGCACGATCCTTCATTACCATCACCACTGCATAAAAAAACACGATATAATGAATTACAAGCTTATTCCTCTCAGGCAAAGCTTGAGTTCAATTACAATCTAACTGACTCTCCATCTTTTGACAACCTGTCAGTCAATCACAGCTGCCAAACACTGAAGGAAAGCACCAGGCAACAAAGGTCTCTGCTTCAATTGTTGTACATTATTTTAAACAAGAAACAAGAAATGTACAAATATGATAGCTTTGTCTTCATGTTTCTTTATGGATATGCTGATTGCCTTTGATCTCAACAATGTATAATCTAGTTCTTCAGCGTGGCTTTAACATGTCACTCCTAACTTGGCTCACTGCTTTAATAATCTTCCTCTTCTATACCAGAGGTCAACTGGTTGAAATAGGGACTGAAAGACAGGTTGTGGGTGCTTGTAATACTCAGCAAATCAGGCAGCATCTACAGAGAGAAGGAATCAACAGTTCCAGTAAATAGCCTTCTTTGGTCAGGGCTCAAATAACTTTTTATGTATACAGGGAAAGAGGGGAAAGCTAGGAGAAGTGGGGAAGGGGAAATAGCTCCTGAGGTCACTTGCAAAGGGATTATGATGATTTTCAGTTTTACATTTCACTAGGTTGAGAGCTAAATGTGTTTCTGGGGAAAGACCTGGTTATCCGGACATCAGAAACTAGGAGAAAATGAATTGGTCATTAAATTTCAAATCAGATTCCTGGCAGAATTCCTGGGACAGAGGGCAGCAGCAGTGTGCAACAGATAGTTCTGTTACCTCACTGCTTCAGAGACTCCAGTCTGATCCTGAGCTCCAGTGCTGTCCATGTAGTGTTTGCACATTCTCCCTGTGACCGTGTGAGTTTCCTCCTGGTGCTCCAGCTTCCTTCCAGGTCCCAAAGACATGCAGGTTGGTAGATCAATTGGCCATTGCAAATGTAATGTAGGTGACAGAAGAATCAGGGAGGAGTTGAAGGGTGTAGGAGAGAAAATAGTTTATTGGGGAAATAAGTTGGGGAATGGGACTGATGGGATTGCATAGACTCGAAGATCTCCTTCTATGCCATAAGAAGTATGGAAATGTTCTTACCCTAGAGTTTTGGTTAAAGGAAATATGAGCAAATCTTCTACCTGGTTTCTCTTGTGGCAAGGTTTCACAAGTTTCCGTGTGAACCCAGTTATCCAGCCAAGTGCATCCATGTAAATCTTCAGTTGAGTTTATACCAACTGAAAGCAGGGACTGGAACCACTGAGGCCCCAGGGAGGGCTCCATGTCAAGAGCAACCTAGAATAATTGATCCAGGGAAGCAATGTCTACTGAAAAGCAAGCCGGCTATGATGAAACTGGGGCAGACCTTGGGATAGATTTTGAAATTCAAGAAGTGTTGGCGATCATTGATCAAACCATTTGCCATTCTGTCCTGCAGTTAGTTCTTGCCTTATTAGCATCTAGTTTTGTTAAATGTACAGGGATGGATCGAAACTCAATATGCAGGTAAAGGTTGTAAATCAATGAAGAATTTGTCTTAAAAACCAATAGTTAAAAGATATCACATATCAAATATCCAACAATGAACACATACTCTTAATAAAAATGAAGAAATCAAAGGAAATGAATAACATAGTATTGCTAATGTAGTAAATGGAAGAAATACATTTCACAATAGCATATTTTAAATTCTACCTTCATTCTGAAGACCACTGCTGTGAAGAAGCCATTCTATAGGGAGAGACATTCAGATTCTCAAAAACGACAAATATTGCACAAATCATCAAAGAAATATTAAAAGTTGTCTTTGGCAATGAAGACTGTTGATAACATCCAAAGCAAAAAATGCCTACACAGTTCTACTTAATCTACAAGGCAGCAGTCGCCTTGACCCAGGAGAGGTTGGTTTAAATCTGCTGGGAGCTGATTAGGTCTAATAATAATGCTAAAGAGCACTGTAGTAATTGCAAGGATTTAAGAGGATTCGGTCCTCACCAAACATAAATTTAAATGTTGTTCTAAAAAGCAGCAAGGGAAAACTGTTCCAAGAAACTGAACAATCACTGTCAAAGGAAAAAGATCACTCTCATTTTCAGCACCGCCTTCTGAAGAACAAGATCAAGCAAGGCTGGGCATTTTGCCAGTTACTCATACCACTCAACTTCTCTGGAATGCAAAGACACTCATTGCACAGACAGCATCAAAGCTTACACAGGCTGAAATAGACCTCACTGAAATTAATGTTTGTGAGAGTGCAGCAGAAAAAGGAGTGAGAAAAGAGTTAGAGGAAATGATGTTAATGTTGGAGAGACTTATCTGAGACTGGGGTCAGGATTGCCATTTCTGCATTGCAATCTATCAGATAAAAGAGCTCAACTACTCCAAGGAAGTATGGGCAGATTCCTGCTCCATGCCACTATTGAAAATTAAATACAAATATTTTGAAAAGGCCCCAATTAAATGCATAAAATAGAAGGCTGTTCTAGTCAGCCTTTAAAGCAGCTGGCTTGCCTTGGGATGCTTTACTATGTTAACAACACTGAGGAAAATCAAGTTCCTTTTTCTATAATAGTTAAATGATCAAGAATCTTTTCATTAGAAAGCATTAAAATTCCATAATTTGGATGTGTTTACTGAAATTATTTGGCTAATCAACCTTTGGGAAAGGGAGGAAATGTGCCTTAGAGTCATACAGTTGTACAGCACTGAAACAGGCCCTTCAGCCCACCACATCCATGCTGGCTTGTTTGCCCATCTACACTAATCTCATTTACCTGCATGTCCTGCCATGCCTTGCCTATTTAACTGTCTGTCTGAATGCCTCTTAAACATAGTTGTTGTATCTAATTCCACCAGCTTCTCTGGCAGCACGTTCCAGATACCAACCGCTCTCAGTGTAAAAAACTTACCCCTATGATCTTCTTTAGATCTCCTCCCTCTCACCTTAAAACTATCCTCTTATTTTTTTGATAAATGGCAAACTTTTAACAGAAGTAAGACCAGAGAGTGTGGAAATTCTAGATTTTGTCTAAAAGTACAGAAGAGAAGGGTGGCATCCATCACTGAGGACCCTCACCATCTGGGACATGCCCTCTTAAACTTTAAACTTTATTTATACAGCACCGTAACAGGCCCTTCCGGCCCAACAAGTCCGCGCCGCCCCAATTACACCCATACGTACTTGGAATGTGGGAGGAGCCCAGAGCACCCAGAGGAAACCGACACAGTCACAGGGAGAACGTACAAACTCCTTACAGACAGCAGCGGGAATTGAACCCCGATTGCTGGCACTGTAATGGCGTTACACTAACCACTACGCTACCGTGCCACCCTGACCATCCTGTGCCTCTTCTCGTTGACACCATTGGGGAAGAGGTACAGAAGCCTGAAAACCCACATTCAGTGATTTAGGAACAGCTTCTTCCCCTCCGTCATCAGATTTCTGAATGGTCCATGAACCCATGAACACTATCTCATTATTCCTTTTTTTTGCACTATTTATTTATTTTGTAATTTATAGTAATTTTATGTCTTTGCACTGTACTGCTGCCACAAAACAACAAATTTCACGGCATATAAATCCGTGATAATAAACCTGATTTTGATAGGATGTGTATATTAGGGCTAGTGTTGGACTTCATTATTGCATGTGTGAAAGATCCAGATTAGGCCTATTGGGATGTTATCAATGTTTAAAGTTATAGTCGAAAGAGAGACTTGTGAAGTGGGAGCATTTTTCATTCAATTTTAAGTCACTCAAAGGCGATCTTCCAGATGAAGTTAGTTTGAGGTAACTGTAATGAGGTTGACGTTTAAATATAATTGCAGAGAAAGGTAAAAGGAATATTAGGATAAATTATTCTATTTTTTATCCTACTGGTGTCTCATTCAATATTTCCCTGCATGAGGTGCTGTGTTGGTCAGTAAATTCCACATCATCCTGAGGTATTCTCTGCTACATTACCTCACTGGGGCAGAATTCATCCATTCTTTCAAAAGGAATTAAACAACATAAGAAGAATATAAGAAGCATGAGTGTGAAAATAAATGAGGTGGTTCATGTGGAAAGTGTGAACAGTTCAGACTGAATGGACTGTTTCTCTGAAGCTTAATTCCACATTCCCAACTGCACTAAATGTACATCCAATAAAGCACTTGCATTCGCTCACAGTCCTACCTCATTCTCACTCACTCACTCCAATTGTCAACCAGCACACAAATATGAAGCTGGCTGATTGACAAACATTAGAATTTGCACTGTTATTAAAAGCTGACCAGAGCTTAAGGAATGTACCAATTATTTTGCAGAAGAAACAGGTGTTTCTTTGCAGTCGAGATATGAAGTGGGCAGCACAAGAGCTGCATTCTTATCACTTCAGACCAAAAGAAATCTCTGCAGATATATCAGCCAAAGAACCCCTTGGCACATCTGATTTTCAGAGTCTAATATCTGTAGGATAAACCCGAATAGCTATGTGGCATTGATGCACGATGAGATAAGATGCTATCTTAACTGATGAATAGCCTGAAGACTAGATCCACGTGACTGAGCTGAGTTGCACAGAGCTATGGATTGAGTTTTGGCTCACTTGGTAATGTTTGGCATGGAACATATCAAAAGGGTCATGAAGGTACATCCCAAGAAACCACTGGAGGTAGCCTAGTCATCTGTGAGTACATTGGAAGAGCCATGTGCCTTAGGAAACCCATCTAGGCAAATTAATCATCTCCTAGAATATCACAAGGACCACGCAGATATCTCTCAAGAAAAATCACTCTTCCATATCATGTACACTTCAGGTAACTAGCAATGAAGCCTATAAATTGGATACCTTGGAATCTTCAGCAGGCACGCAATAGAAGAATTGCTGAGTGGCTGATCACCAAAAACAGAATGACTTGAGACACTTTTCACAGTGAATGACCACTTGACTATGAGTTCTGTCATGAGTTTAAGCCGAATGCAATGTTACCAGAACATTGCGTAAATTGTTTAGGTTTAACTAGATACACTTTTTGTTGAAGATAATCTAACAGGGATCTGTTTGCTTCCATTTAAAGAGCTATGAAATACCCATTGGCTTATGGGAAGTAATCATTTCACTTCCTCACTCACACATTCACTTTCTGCTGACACACACCTGATACAAATGAACTGTGCCAAAGGGGGCTTGCAAACATTGCACAACCATCATATAACAAATATCCATTCAACAGGGTTGACAGCTGTTCATCATTTTAACCAACGGGTTTTACTTTCTTAATGTTTGGTGTTTAATTGCAATCATGTAATGAATGAATTGTAGTTAAAAAAAGCGTTGGTTCATTAATGATCTTCAAGGAGGAAACTCTTGCCTGACCAATATGTGACTCCAAACTCTTGTCTGACCAATAAGTGACTCCAAACTCTTGCATTGTGGTAGATCCTTTATTGTTCTTTGAAATTGGTCATCCAGCCACTGAGATCATCATCAATTAGGGATATGATAAATGCTTGGTGTCTTGCCATCCTGTGATGAATAAAAAAACACATTTCAGTAACACCAGAGCTTTGGCTTTTATTGGGAATTGTGGGATCAAGCATTCAGAAGAGCAATGTGGTAACTAATAAACCTAGCAAAATTGGGCTCTACTAAACTTAACAGTAGGATCTCATTGATTAAATCTTTCCAGATTCCTGCACAATACCAAGTAGTGATAGAAGGCCATGTCACTGGAGGCCTGGAAGTAGGATTTGGGATGGGGGAGAACAGAGGGTTGTGTGGTGTGGGGGTTGCAGGAAGTGCAGTCTCAGGCCACAATACAAGTTGAGGGAACAGGTTGAGGGAAGATCATTCGAAATTGAGGCTTGGATATCTGATTTTTCTGCCTCCAAATTGTGAATCAGATCTTATTGCACTGTACACCAGCAGGATCTTATAGTGATGTCTCTGAGGTAGCATTCTTACCTCTGAATTCAGCAAGCCACGGTTTCAAATCTTCTTGCAGCAATTAAAACACCTAATCAAGCCCAACATTGCAGTATGGTAGTAAGGTTAGATTATCAGAGTGATGTCCGCAGGCAAAGACACTAGACTAGGATCTCAACTCAGAGACACAAGAGACTGCAGATGCTGGAAGCTTGAGCAACACACAAAAAGCTGGAGGAACTTAATGGGTCAGGTAGAGGCTATGCAGGCAAATGGACAGTCAATGTTTCAGGTCAAGACCCTTCATCTTGACTGAAAGATAGAGGGGAGATAGCCAGTGTAAGGAGGTGAGAGGAAGGGGTAGAGCAAGAGCTGGCAGGTGATAGGTAGGAAAGGGTGATAATAGGCAGATGGGGAGGGGAGACTGGGAATAGCATCAGAAGCTGGGAGATGATCGGTGGAAGTAACAACATGCCGAAGGTGATGGAATCTGATAGAAGAGGAAGGTGGTGCATGGAATAAAGGGAAGGAGGTGGAGATGACAGAGGGGAGTAGTGGGGGATGGGCCGATGGAGTGGGCGGAGAAGGGGAAAGAGACATGGTGATGGGGGCCGGGTAGATCAGGAGGAGAGAGAAAAGGGAACATTTACCGGAAGTTGGACAATTCAACGTTCATGCTGCCTGACTACGCAGGGGGATTAGGTGCTGCTGTTCCTCTAGTTTGCGTTTAGCCACCACTTGGCAGTGGAGGAGGCTGAGGACAGACATGTCGGTGTGGGAATAGGGAGGAGAATTAAAACGGTTGCCAACCGGGATGAAATAAATAACACCAGGGGAGATGCATGAGAAAGACTGCCTCACCTGGAAAGGCTGTTCAGGGCCCTGGATGGTGGTGAGGGAGAAGGTGTAGGGTCAAGTGTTACACCTCTTGTGGTTACAGGGGAGTGTGTCTGGGGAGGGAGGGGGATGGGTGGGAGGGTATGAACAGACCAGCAATCTCTACTCCCCTCTTGGACCAATGTGTAAGGTCCATGGTAGTATTTGGAATTTTCCCAGTGTCCCAGCTAATATTTATCCCCTGGACACTAAAAATAACTTGGCTCACTAATAAATCAGCATTCTTTTTTGTTCTTTTACCTCACTGTAGACAAATGAATGACCTCTTATGTTAAATTAGTGACTACATTTCATACATAGTTTATTGGCTATGAAGCACTTTCAAGCCATCCTGACCTCATGAAAGTTGTCACAGAACTGCAAGTTTTTTCTTGGTTAAGGTGATGAAAGGATTGCTCTAGTCTGGATATGCAGTGGCATCATAAATGCAGTCATTGATTTACTCTCACTTGCCTGAGAACAAGTAAGGACAAGGGCATCCGAAGTGAAGCTGGTATTTGCATGGATCATTACTCCTACAAAGCCCAGCCACAGGTTTATATGGCCTCCTGGTCAAAATAAAGCTAAAAGCCCATATAGTGAGTGGTAAATTCAAGCCCAGAAGCCACGTGTATTGCAGCCACCTGGGATGAGAAGGCCACTTATCAATCAGGTTCTTCCATAGCCTGGTTCCCAGTGTGGTTTAGTTGCAAGACTTAATAAGTACAGCCACAACTCTTCCTCCTGGACATCTATCAGGCTACTTAGGAGTAGCCAAAATATTGTATCAGTCCTGATGCAGGGTTTTGACCCAAAACGTCGACAATTTCTTTCCTTGCACAGTTGCTGCTCAACCCGCTGAATCCCTCCAGCAGATTGTCTGTTGCTCCAGATTCCAGTATCTGCATTCTCTTGTGTCTGCTTAGGAAGCGGTGCTGCTAATTCCCTCTTAACTTCTTTGTGAAGCTGCACTGTATCACT
Source organism: Pristis pectinata (assembly GCF_009764475.1). Taxonomy (NCBI): domain Eukaryota; kingdom Metazoa; phylum Chordata; class Chondrichthyes; order Rhinopristiformes; family Pristidae; genus Pristis; species Pristis pectinata. The sequence continues at coordinate 32,255,207 of NC_067422.1, forward strand.
GGCCTATCCCCTCATTGAGGGAATCCAAGGAGATCCCCAGGCCCTTTAAGAGGTGCAAAGACTCAGATTCCCCCTTTCTTTGTGTGTCCTTCCTTCCGATGAATTTTGGTACTGAATGCATTTTGCTTATACTGTCAATTTACATAATGAGCAACTCTGTAAAGTCTTGCTCACAACAAGAACAGGTTAGCAGGACTGGAATCAAAAGTAAATTTGACACTTAGCACATGAGGGAATTAGATTTGGTGAAGGTGATTGATTTCCTGGAATGACAAACAAGGAGAGAAAAGGCGAAGCAATTTAAGGAGGAGATTTCAGAGACTAGGGCTGTGGCACAGAAGGTGCGGCTGCCAATGGTAAGTGGTGAAAGTCAAGGTTGAGCAAGATGATCCAAGTGAGGCAATACGAATTCACAATCAATGGTTTTGGAGGAAAGATATGAATTCTTAATAAAGCTTTCTCTATGCAGCCACTGAGCTAAATTCTTCAGTTTCTGATTGCACTAAAGAAAGAAATCCAATTAATATTAGAAGTGTAACCGTGTAATCACAACATTCATTTAAGCCTAAGTCTAATATTGTCTTGCTTCCTTCGCTCAACTCTTTGTCAATATTGAAGCAACTTTGTTTCCACAATCAGGTTCATGACGCTCAATGAGTTTCACAAGTGACTTAATCTTGTTAAATCACTGATCATCAAACACCTTTTAAGCATAACAAATCTTTGCTAATTTTTTCTGCAAACTCAATATCAGAATCACTATCAAAATGTCCCACTTTTCTATTAGTTAGTAACAAAAAGAAAATGCAGGTTATGTTGTCAAATCAATGTATGGTCGGAAATGGGTGACCAAGTATTTTGCTAATTTCTGTTTAGTCTACATCATGCTTGATTTTCTACTCACCATAGGACAAAGAGTGCAATCCAGTAATGTCCAGTAATATGTCTAATGAGGTTCTGGCAGTGAAACCCATTAGAGAGGATGCACAGAAGATTTAGGCTTAATCTCTTGGTGACAAGGGATAAAGAATTTCAGTTAGAGAGACTAGGATTGGTGTCCTTCGAGTAGAGGAGACTAGAGGAACAAATAAGGTTTATCAGGTTTCACTGCCTGAGCATAATAAGATAAGATAAGATAAGATAAGATTTCTTTATTAGTTACATGTACATCAAAACACACAGTGAAATTAATCTTTTGTTAAGAATGTTCTGGGGGCAGCCCACAAGTGTTGCTTCTGGCGCCAACATAGCACGCCCACAACTTCCTAACCTGTACATCTTTGGAATGTGGGAGGAAACTGGAGCACCCGGAGGAAACCCAGAACCCCATACTCAACAACTCAACTCAAGACGTACCAGTTAGTTTTGCACACCAATTATAAACAGATTAGACTAGCTGTCCGACTTCAAAAAAAAATCTTGAAGTTTCATCACCTTGGTTTATATGCATTACCAGATAAAGGAATAGAACCAATTAGATGACAGATCAAATGCTTGAACCCCAGTTTAAGTTTAACACAAAGCAAAGCCAAATATTATGGTTAGAAGTCAGCTTGTATACAAATCATACTGAGTTAGTATAGTTGAAAATTGGAAAGCTATTCACAACTTATAATAAATGAACAGCACGTATTCCACCTGAATGGTCTACAACCCAATGGATTGAACATTGAATGTTCCAATTTCAGGTAGGCCTTACCTCCTGTGTTCCCCTCTCTCCCCTTCTGATCCACCTCCAGTCCTTCCATTTTTGACCCCATTCCTAAACCCACCCTCCTTCAGCCCCCCTCATCACCCATTTTCATCCACCCTGCCCTTGGTCCCATCACCTACTACCCACGCACTTCAACCATTGGATCCCCTCCCCCATCTGGTTCCATCAGCCCTTCACCTCTCCCCTAATGGTTCCCATTATCACCCTTCTTACTTATTAGATTCCAGCACTGGTAGCCTTTTTTGTCCCCGCTTATCACCCTCCACCATCACCCTCCCACCCCTCACCACCTAGCTCAATTTGCCGCCTTTGCCTTGTTCTCTTCCACCTATCACCAATCTGCCTCCATCTCCCACCTCCACACCTCCCCCTCTCCCACCTGGCTCCATCATCGTTCAGCCCTCCTCAGTCCACCTATCAGCTTCCGGACCCCTGTCTCACCCCCCCCCCCCACCCCCACCCACCCCAACCCCCTTTTCCCCTTTATACTGGCTATCATCGCTCTCCACTCTCAGACCTGATGTAGGGTCTTGACCCAAACATTAACAATTCCTTCCCTTCCACAGATGCCGGTTGACCCACTGAGTTCCTCCAGCAGATTGTTTTTGGCTCCAGATTCCAGCATCTGCAGTCTCTTGTGTCTCCTTTTTATAATAAATGATGCTGAATAGTTTCAAAATGCTATTGGTGGCACAGCTGGGAGATAGGTCTCCCCACCTTCACCCTCCGCACTCTTCAACACTGCTACCCCAAAGAAATTTGGCCTTTATCTATCCATGGGAGTTCATTAAAAAAATCAATAAAAATGATTAACAAAAAACATGGTGACCCTGTATATCACTGTATGGTTCCATAACAGAAATTCAAGCACTTTATATTATTTTACACAAGGAAGTGTTAATTTGAGATTGCATTTTTTTTTATTTTTCTAGTACACAGCTGTTCCACATGCGTCATGATGATCCTTGGCTTCATTCTGGTCTGTAACAATTGTTAATATTCTCAAGAGACCTCTAACAGGGTCACAACTTGATTCAGTGCTTTCAAGAAGGTATTTTTTTTAAAAAACAGGCAGGTGTTCAAGTATTTAAGTTCAGTCTTCACTTAGTCTTTGCTCAAAACAGTCACTCCAACACAATTCCAATTATAACCATATTTTTCCATATGCTCCCATGAGTTTAGTGCCTTTTACAGCAATCACATTAATTGCATTATCAAAATCAATCTCATATGCCTGAACAACCACTGGAGAAAGCAGAGTCTCCATCCTCCAAGGCGAGAGATCTTTCATTAGCATCCTCTTTATTAACAGTTCCAACTAGCAACAACAGACAGACTGGAGAATAACAAGGTATTTCTTAGTTTGGAAACACACAGGATATAGAGAACACACAGGACGTGATTTTAATAGATAAGCATACAGACTGTGCTGTGGGAATTTCTATTAGGCACCCAGAAAAGTTGACAGCAGTGGGAGTATAAAGAAAAGATCTTGTTAGTATCAATCAGAGAGAAAATAGCATTGCAGTACTGGGAAAATTCAATGCTTCTGCAAACACAAATATAGTTACTGGGTTGTATCAGCAAAGTGATTGAATACAAATCCAGAAGAAATTATATGAGTCAGAACCTATCTGGACTACAACCTTAGTCTTGTTAGCAAACATGTTTTTGCCCTTGAGAGGAAGCAGAGGTGAGAAACTAAAACATGTTTTGAAGATGTATATGGAATATCAATGCAGGTAAGTTTCCTTTCTTTGGAAAGAAAATTTCAAAGTGAAATAATCAATACTTTTCAAGATTCTGAAATAAAGTCACAAAGCTGGTACAAGTCTGTGGTTTATAGAATAGGGAACACAAATGAAAAGTTCGACAAAAGTGGGTTAGAAAGGAAATTGAGCACGTCTTGTTTGCATATGCAAAGTAATAGATAAATGGAATAAATTGGCAGAGAAAACCTTTGTAGCACAAGTGGGAGTTTCAAAGGCATTTGAGCAAATTGAGCAATGTTCTGAGGCTGCAGAACTGTTTACCATGGTGAACAGTTCTTATAAATGACAGGCTTCAAAGTACAAGGACTGTAAGGAGGGCATTCATTTGCCTATTGCACCTAATAACTGAGAGTCACTAAGTACTTAGAACAGTTATCTCTAGGTTATTGGCCATGTTCTTCTCCTTATGCAGTCCCTTGGGATCATGGATGCCTTTATTCTTCTCAGGTTTTGTGGGTTCTGAGGTGGCTGGTGACGCCAATGTGGCAACAGCCAGCTCTTCCACGGATGTTTCAGGAGGTGCCTGATAGGGTGGGCAGGTGGGTAGTTTGTGAGATGGTGCATTCCTTCCACCACTCACACACAGCTTTTGTGTGCTCCCAATACATAGATTCAAGGTTTCCTACACCAACTTAAATGTTCCTTCCTCAATATGAGCAGTGATGGGACAGAAATTCACCAAATCCTAATAGTCTAGGTTGACTATGCAGTACTCACGCATTTAAAAAGGGGCCAGGACTGATCTCGGACAGATACTGGTCGACCCACTGAGTTCCTCCAGCAGATTCTTTGTTGCAGGGATTCACCTTACTCTGGAGTATCTTAACCTGTAGAGTTGGTGTAACAAAATGTCTATTTTCACCATTACAGAACAGGAAAAAGCAGCCATCAATGTGATTTCCTTGCAGATGTACCCAGCAGGTGAAGCTCCCAGTGACCTGTTACAAAAGTCCACCAAAATAACATAAATTAACACAGTAAAATATACAGCATGTTTGAGAATATCTCAGGTAGGTATTGTTCATTTCCATTAGAAAAAGATGCATCAGAGAGAATGCTTGTTAACTCAGTTAATCTAGCTAGATATTGAAATTTTCTTGGAATTGTGGAGTGAAGCTAGAGCTGGAAGCAATATATTTAAAAGTATGGCCACAATTCTCCAGGCTGAGTATATTAACTGAGGTATTAGAGGTTACTGAAGCTTAGTGAAGGGTTGAATGTTTGCTCTTGTTCCTATGTTCTTAATATCATTGGGAAAATGATTCCCAGCTGGAAGTATAGAACCCTTAAGTTAACCATTAAACTCTGGATTTTACACAACATCATATTAGGAGACTTGGAAAAGAGGTCAAGTTTCTGCCAAGTTTCAAATACACATAGTCCTTGCTATTCTTGAGGGATGGGGGCATGGACTCCCTGCCATTAACAAAAAGGGGGAATACGATTAAGACCCTCTGCTTTCTACCCAATACATCACCCAAACAAACATAAATATACCCAATCATGTTCTAAACTCATGAACATGCATTAATAAACACATTAAAAAGTTTAAATACCTAAAATGGAAGATTTATTAGCTAAGAAACTACTTTCAGTAGAACTTAGAAGCGGTGATCAGTTTCAAAATCACAAGGTACAGGTCTGTAAGCAGAAACTGCTCTCTGTTAGAACAGTGCACAGTAGGGAGCCACTTGACACAAGTCAGGAAATTGATCAGTGTATTGATACACTAAATGGTTCGTCAATGTGTGAATGTATATAGATATATTTAATAGAAAAAAATCCAAGATGCATCTTGTCCCCAACTTTATTAGCACTTGAATGTGCCAATAAAATATCAGTGGGTAATGAGGACGGAGAGTACACTATTCTCCATACTCATACAAACCCATGCATCCTTTACTGGAGTCTGATTATACTAACTCAAACATTTACTGAAAATTATTGAGTTCAAACCTTCTCTCCTATAATCTTTTAAACCAGTATTGGTTTTGAGTAACTACTGATGCCCATTCTGCTTCTCTTTCTAACTTTGCTTGTGCCTTGGGTTAAAAATCTTGCCTTTGCATTTATGATTTTCCCAGGTGAAAGAAAATGCGTACAACATAGTAATTGTGACATGGCAAGTTCCATTGTGCAGCTCCAAGAGAAATTCTCATTGAAACATTGGCTTAACCCAGAGTAAATCTCCCGTTTCTGGATGTTTCAGTGACCATCAGGGAATCTAACTTCTGACTTTTGGATGGGATTTTTATTTGCATTGAAATAGTTCCTCAGTGAAAAAAGTGCTTCTTCAGTGAAAAAGTTCCTTAATGATTTCAACAGTGGTGGAGCACACAAAATTCACCTAGAGTCATCTTAAAAATTATGATTTCACGGAACAGCCAGCTAATCCATCTCTCCTAAAACAGAGCTTCTTAAAGGAACAAAACCCCAACCAAATTCTTTGTCACTGAGGTCACTGTGTCTGACGTCTGTGACTTCCTGCAATCTCAAATGTGTTCCTAGAATGGTTTGTCTGTAGAGATCAGGGTCATGGTCATTCTCAGCTTCTTAGTCACAGGATCATTCCATATTACTGCTGCTGATTCCTGCCACCCCTCCCAGGTTACTGCTCACCTCTGCATTGGTGCGGTCACTCAAATTCCATTGTCAAGGAGAAGAGACTTCATCTGCTTTTTTTTCCTGCCACTGGACCTGGGAGAGTGGGTAAGCTTTTGCCTGCATTGCAGCCTTCCCCAAAAGTGAACCCATGTCCTCAATCTCCACCATCACTCCGCACCCTAACACCTGCTGCAGGTACTGATCTTCATCAGGGCAGTGAGTTCCCACTGACACCCCAGGAGCACTCTCTTGCTCACCCTCCCTTCATTTACTCAATGGCCTTGGGCTGGAAGGGTGTTGCTTGTATTGTTATGTGTCCCCTTAAGAGTTGGCTTACAGAACGCACAACAGACACTATATGTTGGCAGCTGTAAGAATTTGCAAAAGCTGACTAGAGAACACCGTATGGAAACCAACAATGTCAGTTTCAATGTGGCATTACACAGAGCAAAGAGGTAATGCATGTTGCAGGTATTCACCCTTGACAAGAATGATTGGTTAGGCGCAGAGAGGATTTGCATTAAGTATTCATTATCTTTATTGGTTCAGTTAAAGACAGACAGTTTGGTTAAATGTAAGCATGCAATTCACACAAGACTAACAGTCCGTACACCCCCCACAACCCTTCCCCCCTCCTCCTCCGTTTCCCTGACTCTCCCTGAACAGTCATTCAGAAGAGAAAGGTTACTACTCAGGAATAGGAGTTCACACTGGCCAGCTGCCCGCCTTGATCCCCATGTAATCTCCACGTTTCTGTCGGAGGGTCATCCACTTCCACGATGGTTGGTCTCCAGTGTTTTCACTGCTTCTACACCTAAAATTCTCCATTTTTATTCTCTTTCTTATCGGTTCTGCACCATTGTGTTTTGATTTTGTTGGTCGTGTCTTGTCCTGCTAGCCTGTGTCCCCTCTCCATTGGATCTAGCCCAAATTACAGGCAGCATTACCTCATTGATCTTCTCCGGAATAAAGACTTGTGCCTCTTGTCCTTCCATTGTTTTTCTCAAAGTCAGGTTGATTCAAACCAGTTTCAGCCAGCTCATGTCAGTTGCTGAGCTCAGGTTACCTCTGTTCACAGACATGGTCTTCTCATAAATCTGTAGTTTCTCTGGCCAACGCGCAGTTGTGTGAACCTTGCAATTGGCCTCAATTTTCATGTTACTCTCACAGACAGAGTTAGAGTGACCCACAATGCTGTTTTAACACCATAATAATAGTAGTAAGGTGGTTTCTAATGCTGTTTCTTTCAATGCACACTTCAGCTGACCGAGCACTAAAATTTAGAACAGTACCACAGGCCCTTCAACCACCATGTCTACACTGACCATGGTGTCAATTTAACTAATGCCTGCACATGGTCTGTATTCTTCTATTCCCTGGCTGTTTATGTGTGTGCTTAAATGTCTCTTAAACACTGCTTCTACCACCTCCCCTGGTAGGCACCACTCTCTGAGTGAAAGACTTGCCACACAAAGAGAGTCATAGAGTTCTACAGCACGGAAACAGGCTCCTTGACCCAACTCGTCCATGCTGATCAGATTGCCTTCTTGAGCTAGTCCCATTTGACTGCATTTGGCCCATATCCCTTTAAAACTTTCCTACTCATGCACCTGCCCAAGTGTCCTTTAAATTTTATAATTGTACTTGCCTCTACCATGTTGTCTGGCAGCTCATTCCATATACCCACTGCCCTCCGTATGAAAAAGTTTCTGGTCCCTTTTAAATCTTGCCCTCTCACCTTAAACCTATATCCTCTAATTTTAGACTCCCCTACTCTGGGTAAAAAAGACTGATCAGATCTATGTCCCTCGTGATTTTATAAACCTCTTTAAGGTCACCCCTCAGCCTCCTTCCCTCCAAGGAAAATAGTCCCAGCCTATCCAGTCTCTCCTTATAACTTCAGTGCTCCAATTTTGGAAACATCCTTCTCCTTTAAATTTTTATCTTTTCCTGCTCCAAATCTGGATTGCCCATCACTAGTACTTTAGGATTCTGGTGGCCCAGTTGAACCAAAGATGTTTGTCTTGATCTAATAATCTTGCCCTTTCTGAGTGTTGTCCTGCAGCCATTGACATATAATCAGTCTGAACCCTTTGCTCTTTTCACTCCAGAGTATTCTACTCCTACTTTCTGTCAATGTCTTCCATCCCCCTGAAATTCAGTCCTTTCTTTTGCTTTGCTTTGTCACTTCCTTTGAAAAGAAAGACTCATAAAACACTGTTACGTTGGTTTACTTTTAGTTTACCCATTTCCCCTTGCCAATCTATCCCTCACTTACTTCCACAAAAGCTTGAAAATATAATATCCAACAGAGAATAACCAGAACCTTCGAAGAGCAGAGTGCTTCTCTTCTGAAAATAGCATCCTTGGGTTTTATCTTTAACATCATTATGTTAGGAATTCAAATATTAAATGCCTGGTTGTCTTAGCTCCTTGTCATATTGGTGCTGTTCCTGGAAAAGCTTACTAGATACTATAGCCTCATTGTGATTCAGAGCTGTTATTTTATGCAATATTGAGCATAATTACAGATGAGTGCATACGTCTATGATTCATACAGGTCTTGTAGTTGCTTGTGAGTACTGCATATCTACAACATTAAAAGGAACAGGAAAGAACAGAGGGTTGGGCATTTCTCTGTATTAATACACTTGACTTATTCTTTATTTACAATAAATGGACCACTGAGTTTATGCTAAAAGTGGTAAAGGCATTCTCAAGAGTTACGCTGATACTTGCTATTATGACAAGTCAATCTATTACAGCAGGCAGTCTAACATTTCTGTCACATTTGCATTAAGTATCTGTTTTTTGCATCTCCTTTCCAGTGATTTCCCCAAACTATTTTTGCTGAGCCCCACTTCAGAAAGAGATCTGTCCTCGTGGCCACATTCCAGCCTTCTCCCATCCCCGGACCCACTCGCACTACTTATAAACCAGGAAGAAAATCTATTTGTTTCTGTGATGAACTACAATTCAATTCAAGGTACCAACACACACTTAAAACCAAAAACATGAATGAAGAAAGTAATGTTTAGTTCAGCAAGAGATGTGAGCTTTGGTTAGTGGGGTGAGGACTTTCACCTCTAAGAAGACTTAGGAAGTGAAGATGTTACTTTTGGGACACACAGGCAGATCACTGCACTGCATTATTCCAGGTGGAGCTGCTTTTTACTCATGATGGTACCGGGGCAATTGACCCAAGTCTATTGTGGCTCTGAGTGGGGGGCTGGAGAGAGGGCAGTAGACCAGATTGATCCCAGACTTCAATCAGAACCACTGATTGTCTGATCCATACACCATCTCATAGCCACTGAGTCTTTACTGCATCTCTGCCTCTCTTGATACATCTCTCTCTGTCCCACTCCCTTCCACTCTCCTGTCCCTCACTCTCACACTGCTAATCAGCAGCATTTAAAAACAATTTAAAAGAATGTAAATAAACTTTAAAAATGATAAAAAGCATATTTAACTGTTGTAACTCAATTAAAAGATTACGATCAAACAAAATTTATAAAAGCAAAATTCCACCTGCATTTGTCATTTCATTTAAGCTCAATGCCAATCTTCAAATGCACACACCAGCCATAACTGGTGTAGAGCCGAGGGGTTGGATGTGAAGCATATCTGTGCTGTGTATCTGTCCCTTTTATTCTGACTTCTGCCGTCTTCCTTTCCAGTCCTGATGAAGGGTCTCAGCCCAAAATGTCAACTGTTCATTTCCCTCCATAGATGCTGCCCGACCTGCTGAGTTCCTCCAGCATTTTATGTGTGTTGCTCCAGATTTCCAGCATCTGCAGAATCTCTTCTGTCTTCACTTTAATTATCATACTTTTCTCTTCAAATCTTTGATCAGACTTGCTTTTTCTTGAATAATCATCTGGCTAATGGGAATTCAGCTTTGATTTTGATCAAGCTAAATAACCAACAGTTTTTCCATCCCAATTATCAAACCACTTTGCTGCTTTGTAACAATGGTAGAATGCATTGGCACCAGTCCTTTAATGTGCTCAAGAATGCGCGCTATGTCCTTTATGATTATACTGACCGTTAAACGACCAAAACCGAATGCTATGCCAGTTTTCAATGCCATTTCTTCCTTTTCAGATTGCTTAATTATATCCATTTTAACTTCCATTGTGATGGCTTTCCTTTTGTTAGATGCACTACCATCACATTTATCTGTTTTGCTTTTGGGAGGTATGGTAATGGCAAAATACTGTACGAATTATACAGTGCAGTAATGTTTGAAAAGAATTACAAACACTGCTATCCAACATGGCACTGTAAAGATGACTGGCAGTTGTGCAGGAAGCTCAAGTTGTGTTATCATCAAACATCCTCAGTTGCCCAGTGTGTAAACAAAATTAATTCTGCTATTTGCAGGAACAAACGTATGTACATATATCGGAGTTTTGAATTTACGGGAGACTGTTCATATGTATGAGTATCCATGAGTCAGTCATTCATAACTTGGGGAAAGTCTGTAAAAGAAAGCCTAAAGAAGTTCAATGATGGCATAAAGAACGAAAGGATAATAAAAAAAGTTGGCATAAGATGTTGGTACAGATCTTAATGAATATTTTGCTGGTCTTTCCACAAAAGCAGGGGATGATCCAGACAACATCAGGAAGGGAGTGTTATACAAAGGATTCAAGAGAAAATATTAAGAAGTTTATTAGTATTGGTTTATTATTGTCACTTGTACCGAGGTACAGTGAAAAACTTGTCTTATAAAACAATCGTACAGGTCAATTCACTACACAGTGCAGTTACATTGAGTTAGTACAGAGTGCATTGATGTAGTATAGGTAAAAACAATAACAATACTGAGTAAAGTGTCACAGCTACAGAGAAAGTGCAGTGCAATAAGGTGCAAGGTCACAACAAGGTAGATCATGAGGTCATAGCCTATCTCATTGTATAAGAGAACCGTTCAATAGTCTTATCACAGTGGGGAAGAAGCTGCCCTTAAGTCTGGTGGTATGTGCCCTCGGGCTTCTATATCTTCTACCCTATGGAAGAGGAGAGAAGAGAGAATGTCCTGGGTGGGTGGGGTCTTTGATTATGCTGGTTTCTTCACCAAGACAGTGAGAGGTAAAGACAGAGTCCAAGGAGGGGAGGCTGGTGTCCGTAATGCGCTGGGCTGTGTCCACAACTCTCTGCAGTTTCTTGTGGTCCTGGGCAGAGCAGTTGCCGTACCAAGCCACGATACATCCAAATAGGATGCTTTCTATGGTGCATCGGTAAAAGTCGGTAAGAGTTAAAGGGGACAAACCAAATTTCTTTAGCCTCCTGTGGAAGCAGAGGTGCTGGTGAGCTTTCTTGGCCATGGCATCTACATGATTTGACCAGGACAGGCTGTTGGTGATGTTCACTCCCAGGAACTTGAAGCTCTCAATCCTCTCGACCTCAGCACCATTGATGTAGACAGGTGCATGTACACTTCCCCCTTTCCTGAAGTCAATGACCAAGCTCTTTTGTTTTGCTGACATTGAGGGAAAGGTTGTTGTCATGACACCATTTCACTAAGTTCTCCATCTCCTTCCTGTACGCCAACTCATTGCTGTTTGAGATACAGCCTACAACGGTGGTATCATCTGCAAACTTGTAGATGGAGTTAGAGCAGAATCTGGCCACACAGTCATGAGTGTATAGGGAGTATAGTAGAGGTCTGAGGACACAGCCTTGTGGGGCACCAGTGTTGAGAATAATCGTGCCGGAGGTATTGCTGCCTATCCTCACTGATTGCGGTCTGTTTGTTAGAAAGTCAAGGATCCAGTTACAGAGGGAGGTGTTGAGTCCTAGGTCTCGGAGTTTGGTGACAAGCTTGCTTGGGATTATTGTATTGAAGGCAGAGCTGTAGTCAATAAACAATAGCCTAATGTAGGTGTCTTTACTGTCCAGATGCTCCAGAGCTGAGTGTAGGGCCAGGGAGATGGCATCTGCTGTAGACCTGTTTTGCTGATAGGTGAATTGCAGTGGGTCCAGGTTGTCTGGTAGGCTGGGTTTGATGCATGTCATGACCAGCCTCTCAAAGCACTTCATGATGGTGGATGTCAGAGCCACTGGTCGTTAGTCATTGAGGCAGGTTACCTTGCTTTTTTTCAGTACCGGGATGATAGTGGTCTTCAGGAAGGGATGCGCTGTTGTTAGCTTTGCAGCCTGACTTCATCTTGTAGCCTCTTATGGCATGTAAGCCCTGCCATAACTGACGGCTGGTCAGGGACTCTATTTTGAGTCAGTATTGCCTCTTGGCATCCCTAATAGCTTTCCAAAGGTCATACCTCGATTCCTTGTACAGATCAGGATCAGCAGATTTGTGTGCAGCAGTCCTCTCCTTCAGTAGGGAGCAGATCTCCCAGTTCATCCATGGTTTCCTGTTTGGGAACACCTGTATTGTCTTCTTTGGTATACAGTCCTCCACACACTTGCTGATAAAGTCCGTGATGGTGGTGGCATACTCATCAAGGCTGGCAGCTGAGTCTTTGAACATGGACCAGTCCACTGTCTCAAAGCAGTCATGTAGGAGCTCATCTACTTCTTCAGACCAGCACTGCATGACTCTCCGTACTTGATCCTCCCATTTCAGTTTCTGTTTGTATGCAGGGAGGAGGAGCACAGCCTGGTGGTCTCATTTCCCAAAGTGAGGGCGAGGGGTGGCTCGGAAGGCATCTTTGATGGTTGTATAGCAGTGGACAAGGGTGTTGGCGCCCCTGGTGGAGCAGGAGATGTGCTGATAGTATTTTGGTAACACACTCTTGAGGTTGGCCTGATTGAAGTCCCCTGCGATGATGAAGAGGGCCTCAGGGTATCCTGTCTCAAGGTTGTTGACCACGGAGTATAGCTCATTGAGTGCAGGCTTCGTGTCCGCCTGAGGTGGGATGTAGACTGCCATCAGGATAGCTGAAGGGAACTCCCTTGGCAGATAGAATGGGTGACACTTCACCGTTAGATATTCCAGTCTGGGTGAGCAGGAGCTCTCCAGGACTGTCACGTCCGAGCACCATAATTTATTGATTAAGAAGCAGACCCCTCCGCCTTTAAATTTGCCTGAGGATGCTGTAGGGTCCATTCGATGAATTAAGGAGCCCTCAGGTTGAATAGCAGAGTCAGGTGAGGCAGGTGTGAGCCACATTTCAGTGAGACATAGTACACAACAGTCCCTCAGTTCTCTTTGGCATCTTGTAAAGGTGATAACTGATAAGGCCAGGGTGAAATGTATCAAGAGAAGCAAATGTGGAAATACCAGAGGCTTTGGTCATTATTTTCCAAACATTCCTGGTGTGATGCCAAAGGATTGGAAGTATGCAACCTGGTACTTTTGTTTAAAAAAAAATCATGATAATTATAGGTCAATATCCTAAGACTGGTTCTGGGCAAGTTATTAGAAATAATTTCTGAGGGACTGTATTCACAGATTTGTTAAGGGAAGATGATGTCTGCTTTGAGGAGGTCACAAGGAGGGTTGGTGAGGGTAGCATGTTGGATGTAGCTGACATGGACTTTAGCATGGATTTTGGCAAGGCTCAGAGGCAGATGGATTAGGAAGGTGAAAGCTCACTGGGATCCAAGTTACGTGAAACATTGCCTCTTTGACAAGAAGCAAAGCACACTGTGACTTTTGTGTGAGGATCCTTCATCACAGTGCAGTGAAGTGGTCTAGTGTCTCCTCCTGTCTACCTACATTTACAAAGGGCTGATAATTGAATTGTTGTTGGTTGTTAGACCTGTTGATCAGGAACTTTTAGTAAATGATAAAAAAACATCAGAATTCCATATTCTGTAGTGAAATGTCTTTACTTGAGGTTGACAGATTACTATAATCTTAAAATAATATCTGACACTAGGATACCCTTTTCTTTCTCTCTGTCCGTCTACTATGAACCCTATGTACACTTATGATCATCACAAGCGTCAATCCACCGCTGATCCAATGAGGAACAACTTATGTCAATTGAACAGGTCACCCTTTGCTGATTGCAGTATCCCTAGTGAATGAGAGGTCTGACCTTCCCCTTGATCTATGACTAAGTTTCACACTACCTCCTCCTCACCTATTATGGGTATCTAGACCAGTTGTTTGATACTATTTTTAATAAGTTATGATCATACTTCCTGAATTATGTTCTGGGTGTTCAGATACAATGGTGTTACACTTTTTACCTCAATACAGATTCAAGTGGAAAGGCATTACAATGGAATTACATTTCACGCAGGGAAATAAACATTTAAAGAAACTTCCATCACCCGCTCTCTGTTCATACACATTTCAAAGAGCAGATTTCTTTGTTTGCACAACTGAAGTGCTCTTTCTGGTAGCTTTTTTTTCCCAACTGCTTCTGGATCAATGTCTTTTAGTTATTTGGAGCTTATCTTACAACAATAATGTGAATATTATATCACTGGGGACAGTCAAAAACCACAGGGGTTCAGACACTCACCTCCCCCTCTCTCTGTCGCTGTTCTAACAGCCTGTACATTTTCAGAAGCCCTTTATTCTCTCCAGGCACGGTGGGACATTACACTTTTGGTCTATTCCTGAGAGTGTGAATCACAAATTGTCTCTTACTGTACAGACACCCATGCAGCAGCCCCACCCCATTAATGTATATAGTTTTCTTGCAAGTATTGTGCCAGAATCAAGAGTCCATGACTGCCTTTGATCAGCTGCCACTTTATAATTAGACTGCTCACACCACCTGTCATCTAGCTACCAATGTGTCTGTGGCACCGTGTCAGCATTTTGATTGCGTTCTCTCTTCTTCTGCCCTCTGAAATATCATGGGCAGAAAACAAACATCAATGTATTATAATTGCCAATTCCCTCTACACTCTCTCTGTGTAATCTATCTCCTCAGACTGTACCTGCAAATGGAATGCAAGCAAACAAGACAAGTGATTGTTTGAAATGTCCAAGTGAAAAGAAAATAATCTCCTTATCTTAACACTTTGATGAGTCAAGCTCTCTAAAATATGTGGTGTAGAAATTTTATTTCTGGCCCAATGGACTACCCTGCAGAGGAAGCATCCAAAATTGCACCTGGATGGAGATATTTTTCCTTTCATTTTGTGTTTCCATTCACATATAATTAAACCTAAAACCTACCGTAAAGCAGTGTAGTTAGAAAGTGTTTTAAAGCATTTTTAAATTGCTTGATGCATTCAAGAGCAGTAAGTTTGTTTAGTTTAACTGCTACTGAAAATGGGTCAATTCTAAAATAGGCATTTTTAAACACTATTTTTCTAGCACCTTATTTTAAATCACATAAATTATCAGGACCATTTCCCAGTAATATTGCCATACAGCAACCAGATTCCAGGTAAATTAAAACAAATTACATTTAAAAGCTTTAAGATGTACCTATTAGCCTTCTTGGATCAAAGCAACCAGTCTGAATTTAGAACTCTCTTAAATCTGCAAATGAGCACAATTAGTTGAAACCCACCACCATGATTAATTCAAAACATTATTTTATTACCCTACCATGCTGATTTTGAGAAAAATGCAGCAAAAAACCAATGCAACCCTGTTCTGTGGTGTTAATTGACTGCAATGTGAATAAGGCAGGAACACAAGTAACCAATTTACCATGATTATATTTGATGGAAAGGAAGAAGAATAATTGTCAAAAGTAAGAAGGATTGTGTAAAACACATGGCAGGAGAAAAGGCTTGTTAAGGATCAATTGGGTAGATTGTGAATTAACATGATAGTGTGAAAGAGACTGTTGACCAGCTTTCATACAACAAGCTGGAGGAACTCAGCAGGTCAGGCAGCACCTGTGGAGGGAAACGGACAGCTGAGATCTTGAGTCAAAGCCCTTTATTTGGTCTGAAAGATAGTATAAAAACATGGGGTGGAGTAAGAGCTAGTAGGCAATAGACCCTTCACCTTTTTTTTATACTGGCTTCCATGCTTTCCCTCCATCTTTTTATACTGGCCCTCACCTGGCTTAACCTATTGCCTGCTAGCTCTTGCTCCACCCCTTCCCTACGCCTATTTATACTGGCTACCTCCCCTCTGTCTTTCAGTCTGAATGAAGGGGGTTGACCCCAAATGTTGACTGGCCATTTACCTCCATAGATACTGCATAACTTGCTGAGTTTCTTCAGCTTTTTGTGTGTTGTTCCAGATTCCAGTATCTACAGTGTCTTGTGTCTTAATGTTAGTCAGCTATCACCCATTTTACAATCTGCATGATTGTTGAATGTGCATGGGTGCAAGACTTGTTCTATCTGTTAATGAATTAGTTATAGAATAACTCCAATCTAATATGTTTGAATTATACCCACCTCTACAACGTACAGCCGAATGTTGTGAATCTCTCTGGTTTATTAGACCTATCTCCTCATCTATGTTTTAAAGTAATGGGCTGGGAACTCCACTTTCTGTCAGCTGCAGCTTTTTCCCCAGTGTGGGGTGAAACTCATTTGATTAGCAATCAGGAAACCCTAAATGATGATATCCTAGATATTTGGACCAGACTGGGACTCACTTTATCAGCTCACATCTCCTGAGCTTGGGTGAAATATTACAGCTCAGTCTCAACAGGGAGTAAAATTGGACTGGGGTCAAAACTGACTTTCCACCTGTTCCTACTCAGCAGGTTGGGTTAAAATCAGGTTCAAGATCTTGGCTGTCACAATGTTCAAGATTTGACCACCATGGATTAATGCCATCTCTATCAGTCTGCATAGAATCATAGAGACAGTGCAGAAATCAGCCCTCTGGCCCATTGGGTCTGCTCTGACAAATAAGCTTTCCTTTACACCAATCAAGCAATAACTTCCTTTTATTCCTCCCACATTCCCCTCAACTGGCCCCAAATTCTACCACTCATCTCTACACTAGAGGCAACTGACAGTGACCAATTAACCTGCCAACTCTCATATCTTTGAAATGTGGGAGGAAACCAGAGCATCTGGGAGAACGTGCAAACTCTACACAGACAGCAATAGAGGTCAGGACTGAACTTGGGTGGCTGAATGTGAGGTAGCTCTACTTGCTGCCCCCCTTGTTTCTTAGTTTGAACCCATCTGAAGAATGCAGCACCCTCAGAAAAATGAGAATTCGTCTGAAAAATATGGGAAAAAATTAGACCTTAACCTGCTTCAAAGAGATTT
Source organism: Pristis pectinata (assembly GCF_009764475.1). NCBI lineage: Eukaryota > Metazoa > Chordata > Chondrichthyes > Rhinopristiformes > Pristidae > Pristis > Pristis pectinata. Next base: position 32,272,424 of record NC_067422.1, read on the forward strand.
CAGGTCTTAAACAGCAGACAGTCTGGAAATAACCCACAGTAAAGCAGTGTTTTCATCTTCTTGTGCCTTGTATATTCATTCAGCTCTGGATCTGCTACAACCATTCAGCTCACTAATGAGGATGGAATTCTACCTGTTAAGTGTTGATGTATCAGTAGGGGAAAAAAAACACTTCATATCTAGCCCATTTGATTGAGGGTGTCACGAATTAAGTGGCTTCCCCAGAAGCCAGGTAGGTAACCTGATGCAGGCTGTTACTGCTGAGGCATTACAACCACTTCTGATCCACAAGGCACGGTTGCAAGAATACTGATCAGCAGCTATCAAAGCCGACTTCAAAAAGCGGATGGATCAGTGGGACAAAATGTGCTCAGAGAACATCTGAAACAAATGAGGCACGGAACCTGTTGCTCCTCATTGCGATTTAATAAATGGTAGATGAATTTTTTTTCTGTAATCTA